>NW_006911272.1:0-75633 GCF_000338955.1 Baudoinia panamericana UAMH 10762 | reverse complement strand
CTCCCTCTCCCTCTCCCTCTCCCTCTTACTTACCCTCGTACTCTCACTCTCACTCTCCCTCTTACTCACCCTCGCACTCTCACTCTCGCTCTTACTGTACTACTTATTCTCCGTCTCGCTCTCCGTCTCGCTCTCCCTCTCCCTCTACCTCTTACTCTTATTCTCCGTCTGCGTCTCACTTTACCTCTCCCTCTCCCGTTCCGCTCATGGTGTCATTCCCACTCTCAGTCTCCCTCAGGACATCTCATCGTGCACGTTCTTGACCTGAGTCATGATGCAGGCCTCATACGTCGTTCAGTGCGACGAAAACCTAGTATTACGAGCATCCGATGCTGCAAATGGCTGCGAGCTGGATCGCCACCACCGCATGATCACTATATCAGCTCGCGAAGATGAAGAACATTGATGTAATGGCGCTCCTTCCACGAGAGTTCATGGATATAACTTGTGCTCAGGTCCTTGCTCTTTGAGCTACAAGAGCTCGGGTGGCAAAGAGAGGGAGATCCGACGTCGAGCGAGTTCTCACAGACACGATGGTGATGAGCTTCCTACCTGGTGTTCATGTTCTCGACCGCGATGGCCCGACCGATCGTAGGCGACGGCTGGATGGACGGCGCCATTGTGCGAGCCCCGAGTACTCGATCGTGAAGCCGACCCACAAGGCAGAGATGACGATGCGGTGCATGGGGCTGCCATACCCACACATCTGCGCAGGCGCAACCTCCATCATTTCAAGACTTTGCGTCCAAGCAGTGATGGGCGTTAGGGTGCAAGTGGAGTACGGACTGGTGGATGTTCTGAATACGCTGAAGCCATCAGGAAAAAAGGCAATGCGGATTGCAGGATGACGAACTCCCTCCGACAAACCATCCCTTTGCTTCATCCACGATGAGGTCCATGATGGCCACCATGACTTTTCCCGGTACTCTTACCTTCACTCCACCTGCGCAGCACTCCCTTGCCCCTCGTCTACTGCTTCCTCCGCCTTCCCCGCTGCGCCCGGCACACTCGGGTCGTACTCACGAGACGCGGCCACCTCCTCCTCCTCCCCCTCCTGCCGCGCCGCCCACGCAATCTCGCCGATGACAACGTCGGTCGCACGTTGCAGCCACTCGCCCGTCTCCTCCAGACTGTGGTTACCACCCGCATTGAGACCACCGCGCAGCGCATCTAGCGCCGACTGCAAGGGCAAGAAAAGATCCATCAACGGTCGGCGGTGGTGGTAGTGTTGATGGGGGCCGGGAAGTAGGGGAGATGTATGTGCCGGGCCTGTGGTGGTCGATGCGGCAGCCTGGAGTAACAGGCCGCGAGCGTGTGCCAGGTGGGCGAGTGTCGGGATGAGAGGGTGAGAGTGGATTGGGGAGGGTGGGGAGGAAGCGGGTGAGGGATGCACCTCCATGAATGCTTTTGCTGCGGCGTTGAAGATCGGCACGAGCGCGGCATCCAACCCGAGCACCTCTTCGTGGGGAAGGACGATTTGCCGGAGGGACTGCGGCACGATGGCAGTACTGTTTGCAGCGTGGCTGGGTTGTGGTGTTGCTGGATTCGGCATATGGGAGGGTTCACTGGTGACAGGCGGTGTTGTTGGTGGTATTGACGGCGAGGAGGGCTCGTGGGTAGCAGGTTTTGTTGGTGGTAATGACGGCAAGGTGATTTCGCAGGCGGCCGGCGGTATTGTTGGTGGTAATGACAGCAGGGAGGCCATCGCGGACGATGGGCGAGCGACGACAGGTACATCTCCTGTCAAGCCCTTCTCTTCCTGCTTCACATCATCCTCTGCCTTACACGCTGCCGCCGCATGCTGTCCCGTGACGGTAACGTCGTTGCCCTCATCCTCGGCCTCCGACTCATGCTTGAAAGCAGTGGTTTCCGGGCTGAGTTTTTGCTGTTGTGGTTCGGATGCCCTTTGAAGGAGGTCGAGTATGCGGCGGCGCATCTGCTCAATCTCCTTTGCCTTCGCTTCGACGTCCACTTCCACCTCCACTTGCTGGTGCCGCGCGGATGAGTGCTTCGTCTTCTCCCGGCGCCGACCGTCACCCGCGGATAGACTCTGACTTGATACGCTTGACCTGCGAACTGCACCCTTGCCGCTTATCTCCTTCTCCACCGTCGCCTCCTCGCCATGATGCGCATCGCAAAGCTGCATTTTGTCTACGCGGACGAAACTGCTGTCATCCTCCATGGATCCAGCAGTACCATCATCGTCATGCTCATCATCTTGCAAAGTGTCGTTCGCAGCCTGTACCTGCCGCAGCTCCTCCGCCGCTTCCAGCAGTATCTTCGCCTGCAGCTTCACGCCCACCTCCTCCGCTCCGGCAATGTTCTTCCTCACCCACGCAATGAGCAGGCGCTTGGAGTTCGACTCTGCCTTCAGCGTCGTCGCATCACCGGGATGGTAGCAGGGCCATGCATCCGGATTCAGGTCATGCAGGCTGTCCCACAGCGTATTCAACTGGTGTGGTGTGAGCGATTGGACGGTGCGTCTCCTGAAGAAGTTCTTGAGTTTAGTCTCAGCCTGCCGGTAGCGAGAGGCCATGACCTGTCGTTCCGTTTGCTCTTGGAAGCCAATCTCCCTCTCCGTAGACCACTTGCCCAGGCAGACTGTTGGACATCCTGAACCATATGGAGGCGGTTGTGTAAGATGGGTTAGGGTTAAAGATGTCGCAGTCCGGAGGTGCTGTGCGGTTAGAGAGTGTGCTGCCGCTGCCGCTGCGGTCCAATGCCACGTGACAGGCGGCACATTTGGGTCGCAATGCGTAGATCGGTTGGTTGAAGGTCTGGATTTGGCTGTAAGACATAAACTCTGAAGCAATAGACGCGCACACGCCGTCCATGGAGAAAGCAGTCCACATGATATGTACAGGACAATGTTACAGTGGGCCTCTCCTACACCTCCCACATCTCCCACATTTCCCACATTGCCCACACCACACGCATTTCTCAATACCTCATGCATTTCCCACATGTCCCACATGTCCCACATTTCCCACATCTCCCACATTTTCCCATATTTTCCACATTTCCCACCTCACATGCATTTCCCACCTCATATGCATTTCCCACCTCACATGCATTTCCCACCTCACATGCATTTCCCACCTCACATGCATTTCCCACCTCACATGCATTTCCCACCTCACATGCATTCCTACATCTCGCGCATTCCCCTCGTCTCACGCATGTCCTACATCGCACGCACGTCCTACATCTCGCATATCTCACACATTGCACGCATATTCTACATCTCCCACACTTTCACCTCTCCCATCTCCATCAGGATTACGCGGAAAAGCCCGTTCCTTCACATTACTGCAGCGCGTGGTCGTTTCGCTCGGCGTGCCGCCCGAAGGCAAAAGCGACTGGACTTGGCGCAACGATCACAGCTCGCGCGATCGCCGTGGCTGGAAACGCACGCCTTCTTGGCGCGGCGGCATCCGGTGCAGGGTTTTGGGTTACGCAGACGGAGGTTAGCAGGCGTTGGTGTTGTTGGGGGCGATGAGCGAAGTGGTGGTGTTGTGAACGGGGAAGCGAGGCGCAGTTGGGGTAGGTAGACGGCGGGAGTCGTTGTTGGATCAGAAGCTGCAGTGTATATGTTGGTGTCGGTGGCGGTAGCGGTGGCGGTGGCGGTGGCAGAGGTGGATTCTGATGTTGGTGAGAGGGAGAGTGAGGTCGTCGAAGATGGAGGGGAGGGCTGGAGGTGGGTGGAAGCGTGCAGTACGTCCATGTAGCAACCGCGGATATAGGCGCGGAACTGCGGAACGACGACCAATCAGCGTCACGTCATGCTACTGTGTACGTTATCGGCAGGTTGCGGGGTGCATCTATGTAGTAAAGCCAAGCATCGGCACGTACCATGCAGTCGTCAATCCCTCGCACCAGATCCTGCTCAGCCCACATCTGCGACGAGCCGTCGGTGTACTGCAAAGTCCACACGCTTGTGCGGGGATCACACGAGGCGGTGCCAATCAACCTGACTTGCTCGAATGACATGATGCGGTGCGGTGGAGAAAGGCGTGTGCGTGTGCGTGTGCGTGTGAATGCTGTGAATGCTGAAAAGGCAGATCTCCAGCCGTGTGTTCATGGCCAACATGGCCATGATGTAGGAACAGCGGTACCCCTTGCGCAAATATCTACGAGACAGCCGATCGAGCGAGCGCACTTTCAATCGTCTCATGTTGCCCTCAAAGCAGCATGTGTGCTTTGCAGCGTTCCGGCAGTCTGGGTCGAAGAGTTGCAGCCGGGCCGCCGCCGCCGCTGCCGCTGCACGCGTGGCGCATCGGCAGCAAGGGGCGTCAAACCGCTGCACTCCAGCGATTTGACAGCTGTTCCACCAAGCTGGTTAGATGTAGTAGAGGTAGCGTGCTAGAATAGAAGTTGGATGAAATATCATCACGGCAGCTAGCCGCTTCCAGCGGTAACGGTTCAGTCAGACCGCTGATGACACGTTGGACCACTGCATGTGTCTGCAACGTTGAGGGTGCATTAGCTTCTGCTGTATCGATCGCATCTCGCCGTTCAAGTCACCTCGCATCGTCAGATGCACCTCGCAGTACTTCTTCCCTTTGCCCTCTCCGCTGCCAGGCGCCATTTCTCTTCGCCATGTTTTTGCTTCCAACCTCTGATACATGTGTTCTCATCAATACCGCCCCCGTAGGGAAGTGGGCGGTAGCACGGATTGGACTCACACACTGCCTATTCCTGGCCGACTTGTCTCGACGAAATGTAAGCGCTCCGGCACGCCTCACACCTCCGCTCGTACATCAAAGGACTGCCGCTCACCCTCGCTGAACCACTAATCCCACGCTGCTCTAGCTTCATGTTGCTTGCAGTGAAGTATGGAATGGTGAAATGTACAGGCACTCGTTGCCAGTACCCAATGCCACACCCTTGCTACCTCTTCTCCTTCTCTGACATCCACTGCTTCCTCCCGAGTGCCACGATCCAAACATGGCAGCCATGAGCCACGTTGTATGGGTGGCGGTCGATGACGACAACCTCGACAATTCGACCTACCTGATCGAGCACAGTGACTTCAGCTGGCAGATGCACCGTGAGACGGACCTGTGGAAGGATGCTCGGGTACGCGAGCAGCCTCTTTTACTCGTCTTGGTGGAATGCACGACTGATCCACCATCCTTGCAGTTCACTGCCATGCTCCGCTCGCACTTTGCACCTGTCATTGCTACCACGACGCCTGATCTTGCTACGACCTTCGGCATTGCTCACAACGTCTTCGACATTGGCAGCTGTGGCACTTCTGTCGCAGACAGCGACAGCGCCGGCGACACTGCCTTCGGTTGCGAGCACATCGACGTTGTGGCCAACCAGCACTTTGATGCGGCCAACCAGTACTTAGATGCGGACACTCAGAATCAGGCCAAGGAGCTCGACGCCTGGTGTCTGGATTACATCACACCCACCTCGGGCGACGATTGCTCGGCCATCGCAACGGACAGCGGCAGCGATACGACGTCTCTGACTCTGCACACGGAGGAGCCACAGACTCCCAAGCATCAGATCTGGCCACCCGCCACCCCGGTCGGCGATGGCGTATTCAAGAGTGCGGTGGATGTGAATGTGATGACGCCGGAATGGACCTAGGAGAGGATCATAGTCTAGTACTCGCAAGTGCGCGCGTAAATCTTCAGCAACTTGCTTTGGGACAGTCGGAGGCCGGAGGCCGGAGGGTCGTCGAGAGATGTAATACAATGGTCATCACGTTAATGTTCCTGTGAAACGACGTGCGCTACGTTTGCGCGTACCTCCTCGGCCCATACGTTGTAGCACGCTAATACCATTGCCTGCCATCTGTCCGCTTCTTGCTGAACAGTCTTGACCCACTGATGGTTTCGCTCCGCCGCGGTCCGCGACCAGGCTTCGAGCTCGGCATGGTATTCGTGCAGCCGCTCGCATTCCTTCTGCAGCTGAGTCTCGATGCCAACGCGAGACGCGCAGGTATCAGGAGATGGCGGCGGAGAGGCCGCTGGTGCATGCAACGCTAGCTCATCGGCAAGATTCAACGTGTTGTTGGGGAAGGAGACGTCGGTGGCAGCGGAGATGCAGGAGTTTCTCCGGTCCACGCCATCGACTGCTTCAGACCGGACGCTCTCTTGTGCCCGTAGCACAGCTCGACCAGCTTCAAGAACGCTCTCTCGATCCCGCAGCTCGGCGTCGCGCTGCGCGTACCAGGCCTGCAAATCCTGCAGCTTCTGCCGCAAGTCGGCCTCACGTCGCTCCAGAAGTTGCTCCTGTTGCCTGACCGCCATCTCCCACTCCGCCTCCCGCCCACGAGTCGTCTCCGTAGCGAGCCTGGCTTGGCTTTCTTCCCTGCGCAGGCGTTCCTGGCGCACCGACAGCACGCGGCCGAGGCGCTCCAGCTCTTGCTCGCGTTGCTGCACCTCCCACTCGTGCCGCTCGAGACTCTGCTTGCGCGCTGCAACCGAGCGTCTGCGCTGCGCCAGCTGCGCCAGCTGCTCGCTGTGGTCACGCTCCCACACTATGCGCTCGTTGTCGACAAGTTCAGCCGTCAGCTGTGTTTCGCGTGACATTTCGGCGAGGATGCGCTGGCGACGCTGGAGAATCGCCTCTGCGTCTGTCGTCTGGATGCTGTCACTGTCCTCCATGGCGGCTTGGGCAGCGATGGGCGAGGTTGCCGTGCGGGTGGTGCTGCTGTTGGCGACGTGGCGTTGCCTGGCCACGGCTTGCAGGCATCATACATGCATGTCGCCGTAATGCTGCGGCAGCTATCCTTTGCTCGCCGACATGCATCTCTTCTGGGGACAATGTGCTACTGAATGACAAAGGCGCTGGTGTGAAACAACACCATTTGCAATAAGAATATATTTGGCCGGCCAAAAGAGGATACTCTGAAACCACGGCGCAAGCGTTGTTCTCCCGCTGTGATACTCTATGTAAGCTAACCATAGGCCTGCATAGTACATCATACTTCTCATATGTATAGAACGAAGACTCCACTAGAGTCACTGCCGTTATAAGAGTCTGCAGCGCTAGACTTTCTACGCTCGTAACCTGCGTTGCGGAACCATTGGTCGAGTGCGACACCACCGACTGCTCCGCATTCCCGGCCAACAACTGCATCCGCTAAATCCTGCTCTCCGTTGTTGGGATCTACAGCTTTGGTAAGATCGAAGCAGACTGGCGCCCTGATGTGCATCGACCATTCCTCGGCTGTCGTTGGCACCTTCGTCATCTTGGGTGGGCCGCCAGGTACATAAACCGACTGCCATACGAACCGCCTGGCGAAGAACAAACCAGGCCAGACCGGGACATCGTGGTGAAGCATTTCGTCTCGTAGCGGGTGCCAAGCGTTAGGCAAGGCGGAGTACCATTTGCGAAGGAAGCGAGAAGGGCAGGTCGGACAGCCAAGCCCACCGTCGAGGGCGGGGCCAGTGGTAACCTCCGCAGGAGTTAATGGTATCTTCGACTGTAATGGCAAGCAGTGACCCCATTCCTCGAGCGCCCATTGCTTGATCGACAGCCGAAAGACGTTGGCTTGAAGTCTTGGGAACAGATCTGGTACTAACTTCGCGAATGCGTAATCGCTAAGGGCAATGAACGCAGTCGTAGCATTCCATGGCATATCGTCGCTTTCGTTCGTGGGCGCAGAGCGACGTAACTCGCGCTCGAAACAGTCCAAGATGGCCTCGAGGGCCTCAAGGGAGGCACCAAAGGCGTAAGTCGCCCCTTGTACCATATGCGCCTCCTGAGAGGCATGCGAGACGTATTTCAGAACGGTGTTCATCTTGGGATCGACAGTGGTGTCGCGTAGCCCAGTACGGGCTGCTGAAAGCGTCAGGAGCGTGTTTGCAGCCGTCCGGCATCTAATGGCGTGATGACGAATGTCCCAGGCAAGCGTTTTCATGAGGCTGAGCTCGGAACGAATGTCCTGCAGCACGGCGTACCAGGCTGCCGATAAGTTGTTCTGCATACGCTGCAGCGACAGGCTCAAGCCGAAGATACTATACAGTTGGCGGACTAGGCGTGGTGCCTTCTGGTCGACAGCTTGCTGGACCCAATGTCTTCGGTTACTTATTCTCGACACTGACTTCAACACGGAGGAGTCGCGAAAGAGTATCTCCTTCTCCAAAACCGTCCTCCCGTGTAGCTTGCGGTACGCAAGTTCCAGCTCCAGCCTGGCTGCCTGGACCTCATCCGAATAGATCCATTCACAGAATGCATCACCAGTCAGCTTCCCGCTGGGGCACAGGCTGTGCATGCCTATATCCGCTGTCTGAAAGAAGGATCCGGACAGCAGTTGTGGGGCGTTCCTCACGACACCTGACAGCAGGCTCATTGACACGTCCATTCCAGCGCAAGACGCAACATAGTTGGGGTTGCCGATGACGTGACATGGTGGCGCAACGGATGTATTACGGGCCCTGACGGGAAAAGCGCAAGTGAAGGCGTATACCACGATCAAGAGAAGCAGTGCCGCATATGCAGAAAACAGAGGAGATGGCGTGTCCGGCGCAAGGTCCCCATTCTCAGCGTGCGACCGATCAGAGTCGTCCAAGTAGTGGGTGCGCTCAGAGTAGTCGGAGCGTTCAGAGTCTGGTGGCGCGGGTGAGCCTGATGATCGTGAGTTTGTTGAGCTGGAAATGCTTCTGGCTGCAACTGGTCGTGGCAAAGAAGATGCTCGCCCTCGGTAGCTCGGCGTGCGTGATGCTAAAGGCCAAGACTGTGCACGGCCCGTGTTCAACAGAATGGATTCGCCCTCGGAAGCGGCTCCGTGGTTCGAGGAGGATCCATCAATTGGCGCGACTTCGTTCTTCCTCGCGGTATTGAGGTTGCGTGGTGGCGAGTCGATATCATCGTCCCGAGTGTGGTCTTCCACGGCTTCGTCAGCACACTCCGCCCTTGATATTAGGACATAAGCAGTGTTACCTCCGCGCCTCGCGGCTCTTGCCTGCGAGCGCGTTTCTACAGGCATCGCTCAGTCCTTCCATGGAGCCGATGCGCAACAGCATGGCCATGACGAAGAGTGGGATAAGGATGGCCGGTGCTTTGTCCCGACGCTGTTTGCGCCGGTCGCGTAGACGTGCATTGGAATGCACACAGTCGGAAAGGCTGGGCAACAAGATCAGGACCCCATTCCAAGAATGATAACCTACAGCTGCTACTCGACTGCCAACCACAAGATGTGTGTGCAGTACAATGCTGACGTGTGCTACACCTACATCAACTGGGTCTCCGCTGAATAACCAAGTCTTGAGTTCCGAGATGGGCTAAACGTTCAAGTTCCAGCATTCCCCACATGAAAGGTCGGCGCCGGCTGCCACGTGCACTAACTCTAACCCGAAGGGGAAGACTGTCCATCGACAACAACAGCAACGCCAGGAAGCCGCCTCCATCGTAGGACTCTAGGGTTTGGGTGGCATCCCAGTCATTGACGAAGGGCGAGAAGGTGACGATGGGCAATGTTGAATGACGAAGAGCAATCCGGATATGATGAGCGCTGCGCGGGAGAGGACGGCGCGGTAGATCATAGTCCAGCGTACTGCATCTCTGCGACGTCCGGCGCGTGTCGCATGGGGCTGACTAGTGACGAGAACTTCGGCACCGCGGATCACACAGAGGCTCAACTTGTGAAACGTTTTCGGGCCATTTCTAGTGAGCCTCACCCGTAGCTCGATGCTCGATGCTCGATGCTCGATGCTCGTTCGGCATGATCTTCATGAGTTTAGCACTGTACCAAAGTGGGTAGGCGACAGGTCTGTAAGATATTCTTGTGCTGGAACCGTTGGAAGACAGCCATCGCAGGAAGAAGCGATGGAGAACGATGTCGTTACTACCGCCGCAGCCCAACTTTGCACGGTAGCAGAAGTCGGGTAACAGTCTCCGCAGACTTGACTGCGGCTATTATAAGCGTGCAAGTCGTCAAAGAGAGCAGAATAATCTCTAGTTGGTCTACCCGAGTGCCTGAAGCGTTGTGGTGAACGAGAGACTACAGCCGAACGTCTCAAGCTTCCATTGCACTTCATGGGGGCGCACTGGTGGAGGACGTACTGTTGACATCCATTGTTGAACATTATCAATACTTAAATCTGGGAATTAGAGCAAGCAGTGAGCACATGATCGCGGTAGAGGACGATAAGTGCACGAATTCGTTGCTGGTGCCTCCGCCTTACTGCACCAAGGTGGGCAATATGTTAGCCTCGCCGCCTACAGATGGTAATGAGTATGTGAGCTATGCAATCATCCATGTGCAGGTTAGGACCTGCTGACCCTACAGTCTCTCGGTAGTCTACTGCAGCTGCTAAAAGAGCTAATGGACGCGTTCAATCGAATTGCAACGATCAGCTTCCACCTTCTGAGAACATTCCGTGTTCCACGTCATGCGATAGCCACAGCACGACACGGTCGCTGTTGTATGCCCAACCCAAGATCCGGCGGAAGGTTCAAGAATTAGTGCTTGCAAAGTCCACTATCCGTCTGACAGCTTCGGCGCCTTGACAAGCTTCCTCCGCTTGCAAACGCCGCATTGGGTTGCCAGTAGTACCACGAAACCCTCTACATCTTTTACGCTCGATGGCTGCCGCATCTTGGAGTACATTCGCTGGCAGACTGACGAAGCGCTACAGTCTCGCAGGGCCGGAATGATTGATGCTGATGCCGAAGTCGCTACATTCAACATTGTTCGTAAAGAGCCTGCGCCTACTCACTTGACGGTCATCTCTCCGAATGGCCTGTGGAGCACGCGAATGCGACTGACTATAAAGGTAATGCCCACGTGCAGGGGCCGTCTCTTGCAGGGGCGTCCTGCCTAGCTTCCTCTCAGTACACGAGCAGATGGCGAAACCACCCTGCGGCTGGCGAAAGAAGGCAGTCCTCCGGAACATCGAGAGTCCAAAGTGTGCAATCCGAGTCGCCGAGCAGTTGCTCTGGCGTCGAGGCAGGTAGTGTGGTGAGAAGGGCATTGCTGCATGGGTCAAAGTCTAGCGGAGGCAGAGCGCATGAAAGCGCTCCACTATCCGCAGTGCTGGTCTAGACAGTCGCTTGCTCAGCTCTCAGCAATGCTTGTGCTAAGCCCCAACCCGAACGCTTTGAACTCTGGACGAGGCGAGGGAGGAGGTGGCCAGGATGGGGAGAGCGCACTGCTGAGTGGTGAGACGGCCGCTTCCGCACCTTCGGCAAGGTTGGAGGGCGATCGCACCGTCGCGGTGAGTGAAACATCAGGACTTTGGAGAGCTGCTACCTGTAGAGCATAGCTAGAATACCGCAGGTGCAAAGCCAGGACGTAGATGTGTAATCACATCAGCCGCGAAGAGCTCGCCTGCGTCATTTGCCCTTGGATCAATATGTCGGTTCAGGGCACCTTGTGATCGGCCAGTCCGTTGCGTGATCCTCAGCGCAGCAAAAGCCATGGGTACTTCACATCCCTTCGAAGCCCTGATGAGGCCGTATTGACCATGAAAGAATGGACGCCCGAAACTACTCTGCCTAAATGAGATGCCGGTGAAGTCGGCCTTGAGTGCCTGTGATCGTGCCTCAGTGGGTGAACCTCCCGTCATCTCGTCGCTGCCCTGCCCGCTGCCATGTCAAAGGTGGCCAAAGGCTTGCGGCTCGGTAGCGCCGCTGCTTACCAGGTCACTCTTCTTCATGGTTTGACGCATACGTAGCACAATTCCGGATTGTCGTCGGCACTGCAACCTTTGCAGACTTCGGACAGCCAGCATTGGCAGCGCTAGCATTGTTGTTTGCATCATATTTGCATTCTCCTTCGGCTGCTTAGCGCCCGCTTCAAGGTCATCACGGTGATCGTGGAAGTCCTCCTGCCAGATCGGGAGGCCGAGAATCGATCTAATGATCTTGGAAGCGCTGTTACAGTCTCCTACGAGGTCTTCGGAAGCTTGGTAACAAGGGTCAATCCTATAGCCATGGTGATTTCAACTCCCGGAGACACTATGACCTAGTCTCCGCACGCGCTGACTCCCGTGCGTAGCCGTCTTGAGCACGGTACGCCTGTTAACACAACAACGCCAACGCCAACGCTAATAGCCACCATGACAACACCTTCAAAGCTGACACGCCGATTGCCATAACAGAATGGGGGAGGTTGACTTGTCCTGCGTGGTTGGCTGCCACATTCGCCTGGTTGTCACCGACCTCCTTCTCGATGCCCACGTATTGAGCGTGCTATGCTTGGTTGGCCTGCTCATTACCGCCCTCCTCTTTCGTTTTCTCGAGGTGTGACCTTGTCCTGCTTGCTTTGCCGCCGGCTGCACTTGCTCACGCTCGTTCTCTATTCGACTCGGTGTGCATTGGCCCCTGAGCTTCGTCTCTGATTGACAAGGCGGCCGGCTGATGTAGCGGTGGAAGGTCGACCACGCCTTGCAGTGGGGGGCGGCTGATGTTTGCTGGAACCATCGCTGCGAAAGCCGTTACAGCTCATGTGCGTCTTTCCACAGTTGGGGTCGCTGAGCTTGAGCGAAACGGGCACGGGAGCGCATTTAGACTTACAGCCCTTGACCGTTGTAGCTCTATCGGCTCTTGTATTGCACATGTCCTAGCTCACTGCGTATGCTTTGAATCTGCTCCTCAGCGTCGCTAAGCCTTGCACTGAGGTCATGGACACAACGCTGCACTGTCTGCAGCACGTGCTCCAGTGCTTCCTTGCGGTTATGATTGCAGCTGGTGAAAGGAGGCAGCTCGGTAAGTGCGCTTCCGCGTAGCGCCACGGAGTGGAGTTGAATAGCATCGTGGAGAAGCTTGATCGCCTCTTGTCCAGTTGGGGTTGGCTGAGAAGTCACAGGCAGTGACTTGCTTTTCTCGACCATTTCAAGCCACCAGGCATGTTCCATAGCAGCCAGCTTGAGCTGTGCCAAAGCCTTCTCTGTCAAGGCCCCGATGGCTTGGTACTCCGCTTGGTATGCTTTGATTCGCTGGCAAGCGTTGCCCAATGAGTATAAAGCATCGTCGATGCTGGCAAGAGAAAGATCTCGAATGCTGCGACGCTGAGGGCACATCGCCTCCGATGTATCTAGTCCAGCGAAGGCTCTGGCCTGTGCATCTTTGCTGCTCGTGCTGGACAATGCGGCTCTAAACACAGACCTCCATACCGCAGGGATCACTCTATGGGGCACGCAGACATTGTGAAGACGATGAATGGCATAGATCAACACATAGACACCGCAGTCGCTGCCATTGTCGCTGGGCTGGGTCAGAAGCACCTAGGGGACATTCAGCAGCAGAACGAGCGACGCCTGGCCGCAACATACCTGCTGATATGGATCGCTCCAATCTGGTCGCTCGCCAGAGTCGTGATTGGTCGCCAGCTGACAGTCGATCAGCTGTGCCACCTCGCGACAAGCTTCTAACGCTTGCCGATGTGCACTGCTCGAATGCAAGGGGTCGTAGACGTCGATGGTGCGCTCACCACGATCAAGTATGCCAATTAACCAGTGCTGATTGCGGAAGTTGAGCGGTACGGCGATCTTTATATGGGACGACGTGATGCCGCGAAGGGTTCTAGTCCGGTTCAACTCCCGAAGCTGTATTAGATCGGTAGGATTAACGAACGCCGAGTTGACGATATAGAGCGTAGGCTGCGTGCAGAAAAGCTCGAGCGTTGCGTGGATCAAGGTGTCATTGAGCCAAGTGCCAGGATCGAAGCGGGCCAACGAAGCAAGGACTTCTTCCGCAGTGGTATGGGAAGTCCTCATGACGCCACCAGCATGCGAAAGGGTGGACCAGCTCTTGGTGGTTGGCGCATTCTCCGTGACGAAGTATGGTCGCCCTTGCTCCAGTGTACACGTTGGTGCCACAGTCTTGCTGTGTATCGCGTCGAAGTCAGCCGACCGTTGCGATTCTTCCAGAAACGCATCGTCCGTGCCACGTATCGTTGGTTCTCCCGATTGCACCTTTATCGTTGGGACTGCCGTAGGAGCGGCCAAAGGGGGCGTTGATGCCATGGTAGTCGCCATCAGCGTACCAGCGAATGAGACAGGCCGACACTGACTTAAGAAATCGTCTTCAGTCTGCCGATGTGTTGTCGGGTTCATCACCTGGCGAGGTGCGGTTGTTGATATAGGATCTGCGAGGTCTTCAGTCATAATGCCGTGAGCGTATCTCGGAGGTCGCTGCGCGAATGCTCCCACCAGCAGCTCGGGCGATGGCGGCATGGCTTTCGTTTTGTTTGCTGGCGACGCTGCATTCGCACCTTCGGTAGCTGGCTGTGCGTGAGTCGCAGGATGTGGCTTCGACTTTTCGACGGGCGCTCCGTCGTGCTCCAGAATGTCGTTTGATTGTTCCAAATCCATGTCATTAGGTTCTATTGAGTGCGTCAGTACTAGATGGTGCGTCGACAGGTTGCGCAGAGCGTAAGTACGCCAGTTGAGACGTCTCACCAAAAGCCATTGTAATAAGTGCTGAGTCCTCATGAGAAGCTTTAGCCCTGTCATGCGGAGGCGCAGCATTGTAAATGGGTCGGCTGGAGTTGGTATCACACGGCCGTGGGGTCGGGCATTGCTCTGCGTGTCCAGAGATGCGTTGGCGCTTGGCGCGATGAAAGTCCGAAGTCTGCTGCTCGGAGTCCAGAACCACTGGCATGATCGAAGCATGCGGAGGGCTTTCGTAGTGTTGATCGCATGGACCGAAGATACCAAGCCGTCCATGGCGTGAATGCTGTCGATCGTCTCGACAGTCCAAATTAGCCATGACAGCTTGCGGTGTAGCAGCGTCAGGCACGTCGGCATCCTGTACATGCAAGCTAAATTGGAACTCTGACGGCACAGATGCTCGTGACAAGCGGTCGAAGTCCGCGAACGACATCAATCTCGATGGACCTTGAGCGGTGGCGTGCGAGACAATTCTATGTGGAGTAGCACGCTGGGACTGCGGCACAGAAGATGCGTCCGATTGCACGTAACCGCCATCGTCGTCGGAGCTGTCAGTTCTCATATCGTGGGTCAGTTCGAGGCCGGCTGCGCGACCAACTTCTGGGCTCATGCTATAAAACCCTGTCGAATCCACAGACAGTTCGGTATCTCTGACTGGCGATGCGATCCCTGACGTGCTGGCGCTGTTGGTTGTTAGACTTGGCCGATTGGGAGACTGAGGATGTACAGCGATGCGTGTAATGCGAGACCTTCTGGGACGCTGAGTGACTGAGACTTTTCTAGCCTTTATAGCTTGCTGGACATCTGATGGCGAAGCATCCGCTGTCGCGCTGGCTCCGTGTATTCTGGAACCGGGTGAAGTGGGCCTTTGGCGCCGTTCTCGCTGTTTCTTGATCTCTTCGATTCCTGCATCCGCTTCGGTGAGCTCCGCGAGACCTAGCAGGCTTTCAACGTAGCGTCTCGAGGTGATACTTTCAGGGCCTAACTCGCTAACTAGACGATCTGGTCGGACGCTCCAGCCGTCCATGCGCAAGAGACGCCGAAGAAACCCTCGGGTGCGACTATGCTTACTGCCGTCAATCGCCTTCCAGGCGAGGTCGTCAATCTGGTCGCGCGCTTGTTCGGACAGTAGACTTGCGAACGAGACATTTGACGTGCGAGATCTGCGGCAAGAGTCTCGGAACCTCTGCAGCAGCTTGGTAGGGTTCGTACAGAGCAAGAGTTCGTCGGTCAGGCTTCGGACATCCCGCCTCACCGTATCAGGTACGGACTCTGTATCCATTACTGCCTCTGTCGCCATCACGTATGCATACCTCATGCATCCCTCCCTCCTACGGGTGGAAACAAGGACTGCACAACGTATATCGGTGATATTTATCCATATGAGCTCGACCGCCACTTATAACTGAAAGATGTTGCTCCACTATGAGGAAAGTGGGAGGGAGCATATGGCAAAGCCTTTCACGAGGAAGGCGCCAACCCGCCGTCTCGCAACGAAGTCAAACGACAACATTGCTACACTCTCTTTGGGGCAATGAATCGGCGTGCCTGATTGTTGTTGCGCGCTGCGACGAAGTGCACCCAATCGCAGTCGGTTTAGCGAGGTATTGTGCATGTGAACGCAAAATAAGAGCTGTCACGTTGAGCAGCTCGCGGCGTGTTTGGCTTTGTTGTGGTTCCCCAAGCTCTCGGGAGGGACCGCCGTGTCTTTACCCGTGCGCCGATGGCCGACGCACATCTGCTCAAAGCGCGACGGTGTTTCCGTTGGCTCTGCAGCTGCAATGAAAAGATGCTCAATGGCGAGCCGCTACTCGTCGACAGCATGTCTTGACTCAAGGCAACTGCTCATATGATGGACTGGTCTGCGGCAGTGCTACGCGCTTCTGGCCGTTATAAGTGCTGCGCATATGTGGGTGCCTGAGGCTCCAAAGCAATGCTTGTGCGCGGGCGCTCCGCGCACAAGTGGCTATTTCTGGAAATCTGGAATGCTTGCCGCATGTTCAACCGCAAAGCTAGCGCGATCGCTTCCAATGCAATATCCATAACAACGTAGTCGCAGAACCTCCCAGTATCGTCGGCAAGTGCTCTGAGGCCAATCACCGTGCTGTGCTATCGCACCGACAACACCTTGTCGTGCAAGACATCTCAAGGAGGAAGCAGATTGGTAGGCCGGTATGGGATATAGTTGCCGAGCTGCGACAGTGCTGACGAGACATCGACGTTCTCACCCGACCAGCACAGGAACCCTTCACTGAAGCAAACAACATGAACGACGGTATTATCAGGTCCATGCCAAAAGTGATGAAGTATCTAACGAGACACCATCTGCATCCGGCGAACGAACGAATCTGGCGAATTTGGCGTACCAGAGCAGCAGTGCGTGGTCGCCTTCAGAAGAAGCCTGCTGTAGGCCGACATAGCCACAGCATGACTCCACTTGATGGCTCGTAAGGCAATCCCAGCTCGCCACATAATTGGCATTCGAAGTATCCAGCATATGCGTGGCTGCAGTGGCATTAGTATTGTCACTGGAAGAGGCACCCGCCGGCGAATACCGTAATGCGACCGCGCCTTCTCCTAAGAGCCCCAGAACGAGCGCCAAGGTCACTTCATGCACTCGAACTGCACTCCTAGGTGAGCATCTCCTGCGATTTCATCGTCTCGACATGTTGACTCTAATCTTCATTAGCCTATCGCCTTTGGCCCAGCGCCACTGTACTAGCTGTTCAAGACCCTAAGCGTTGCAGCCTTCGCTCCATTGTCCCGCCATCATGCACCATGGCACCGGCATCGGTACCTTCTCGGATGGCCGCCTGCTATCTCCACTCAACGCTGACTGCTAATAACTGTTATACAGATCTGCCCTCGGCGCGTCTTGCAAACAAGTCGTCAAAGGCAGAAGACAGCGACACGGTAACATCTCGCTGTTGCCAGGCGGGCTCAAGGCGAGAGCGAACCACTTGAGCATGTGTAGAACTAGGGGTATGTTGGAGAACATGAAAACTTGCGGGAATGAGGGCAGTGGTATGGACTAAGACAAGGGCGCTAGATCCCAAACGTCACTGTAGGGCGTACCTGCCTTCTGGCGGAAGCCATCCCTAATCTGAAAGGCTTTGAGACTGCGTCATGGCGAGCATCAGCGTCGTACGAGCATTATTGCGATACAGGTCACGCGGTAATCATCATCGGCCTTAAACCGCGTTTCCAGTCATGTCTGAAGGCCTTGACCTCTTGACGGCATGCTGCAAGAGTACCGGAGGTAGACTTGCTCCTCCTCCTCTCAGTCAGCGAAAGGCCCATCGGCCACGTTAAGACTCTCATGGCTGAGCCGCATCGCCATTTGAGGGCATTGTGCAAAACTTCGAGATGAATCTAGGTCGTGTGGTATGTCGCATATACGAGGCGAATCGTCCCTGCCAAAGATATGGTCAAAGAAACCGGCACTCTCTGCTCAACATACGGTCTCGGTGCGATGGCGGCGGCAGCGCGAAGACGTCTCCGGACAAGCGGGCCTC
Organism: Baudoinia panamericana UAMH 10762; assembly: GCF_000338955.1. Taxonomy (NCBI): domain Eukaryota; kingdom Fungi; phylum Ascomycota; class Dothideomycetes; order Mycosphaerellales; family Teratosphaeriaceae; genus Baudoinia; species Baudoinia panamericana. Next base: position 57,761 of record NW_006911272.1, on the reverse strand, counting down.
AGCATCTGGTCACAGCCTTGACTTGACCGCCTCTCTCTTTCTATCATGACGCCGTGATCGCAATCTCGATGTCCTTCGATCCCAGCTACATCACTTGAGTGAGTGAGTTAAGGCGAGGTCAGTGGTGGTCGTGCCCGAGCATGGATGTCTGGACATTGCGGTGGAAGAGACCGCAGACAACCTGAAGCAGCGGCTCGTTGTGATTAACTTTCGTGGGGAGGAGAGAACTTGAGAAATTGGGTGGGTCGAAAGGGTGGGAGCTGGATGTGGGAACATTAATCATGACTTAACGCATCCCATCAGATAGCGCTCTCCCTTGCAAGCAACGCTCAGCTTGACTGGCGCCCCAGCCTGCAACTCTACTGACCACTTAATTAAAGTGGATCATCGTACCACACAGCTCTCACTGCGTCGAGTGGACATCAGCGTCAAAACGGTAGCGAGATCTGATCGTCTACCTTGATACACAGAAAAGCGATAATTTGAACGAAGCTTAGGACATTGGCCGGGGTCAGTGCTGTAAACTGTCGGGTTGCCGGTGATGAGAAGCCTTCATCACCACCCGCACCAGCTAGCTGCACCACCGGCCCTTACCCATGATGAACAATGGTGCCAAGCTTGCCGATCAGGGTAGCCGATGGATGCGAAGCGAACATGAGGAACGCGCAGAGAGTCGAAGGAACAGAATGGCTATCGGAAGTGGAATACAGCGCAAATGGATCTGCGATGCTCTCTAAGACGAAGGCGCTGTAGTGGTGTTTATTGAAGGACCCGAGGACAAGTCGCATCTACCATCGAAGCGGAGTAGTTCGAGGAGGTGGTGTCATGGCGCTGTGGGTGTAGTAACAGCTTCTGGAGAAGCGCGGCAGGAGATCCGCGGTGTTATCGCTTGCAGGAAGCGTCCGCCGGTATGAAGCCGTAGTGGGATTGTGAACGAAGGCTGTCCCGCCTTGTTGAAAGACATGTGCGTCGATGTAATGCCCACCATCAAGTCGCTGCTCGTGATCACGCCTTCGCGCGCTTGTGTTCAGTCATCAGCATCTCATTGACCCTTGAGCCGCGTATGAAGTGCCTGTCCAGTCAAGTCTTGACAATGTTGCGGGCGATGCAGGAGTCTGCCAGCTAGGCTTTAGCTGTTGGCCGTTGGGTCATGCGAGATTTTAGGCTACTCAAGCCGTACTCTAGATTGTTGATACTGCATCTGTTTGGACGCTTATGCCTCTGTTCGATAAAGCCGCAGATTAGCATTTCTTGCTTTCTGCTAGAGTACAGGTCCAACCACGGGCAAAGTTTCTGCCTCGTCTCCCGGTGGCCGTGCCGAACGCAATCGATAGTAATCGACACTGCTTGTTTCTGCTTTGTAGACTCCATTGAAACAACACAACCTATCTGCAGTATTGCAGCATGTGCATGTGAAACTCAAGGAGTTCCCTGCCGCCGCCCCTACCTACCTTCATTGGGCGTGGGGATCACTTAGTGTACCTTGGCCTCGTTCCCAGATGCGTCCGAGCTGTCGAATAGACTACTCATAACTGTCTTGGAGTCGTTCGTGAAGGGCGCACGCACGAATCGCAGCCATAATGAGGTGAGATCGTGGGCAGCTTGACACGTTCTCTTGTCCCGTAACCGCGATAGTCTGAAAAGAAGCCCAACGGCTCTAGTACCCTGAGCGTGCGACCGGTAATGCACTTGTGTATTCTCTTCGTGACGCTCGAGAAGGCTAAAATCACAGGTCAAATACCATTTACTATGTAGCACATGAAGTCTTTGGCTAGTATGGAATACCAAGCCTGATCTTCCCTGACTCGAGTGTCAGCGCTGACCTCTTGCGCTCTAGAGCTATGATCGATATTAGCTTGAGACTCCGAGCCGGATAATCAACAGCTTCAGTCTTCTTCAAAGTACTACCAGACGTAATCGTCGGTTCTTGCACAGCGGTAAGAGTAGGTCGACACTGTATGGCTTCGTTCCTGTCGCGTTCGATTCAATCTTGCACATGCCTAGCCTCTGCGGATCTTACGTTGCTGTCTCGCCGCCAGAAGACCGCCGCGGTTGTAGGTTATAGTAGGTTGGGCCACGCTCGAAACTAGTTGTTTCGTCCACTTGTCCAAGACGAAAGACTTGCTCTTCCAACCATTATCTGCTGGCGGCGATCGACCATGTCCTCCATCAACCCGATCTCCTCGCATGCCCTGTTCTCTCGCAGAAGGAGTATCACGCGCCGGCAACGCCTAGTCTATGTGCTATAGCTCAAGCTTGAGCTTGCGGCGAACAGCAGCGAAGAGATGGTAAAGATTGCCTGCCATTACTCCCCCACGACATAGTTAGTGACCTCAAAGATGTCCACAAGGACGTCTCGCAGCTTATACAGGGCTTAGGAGCGGGTTATGGAAGAGGAGGCAGAAGCGTGCGAGGTCTTGCGAAGGCCTTGCTAAGTTTGTTGGTGGATGACGCTCTTCTGCCATCCTGCAGCATTTCTTGAGTAGCCAGATACATAACCGAGATTTGGGGGGCGCGGTGCCGGCGCACACTTGCCGAACAAGCCCACTGTCGAAGTTGAACGTACATTCTCCTTGTGGTTCAGCTGCTCCAGCAAGTGTTTCATACTTCGGAGCATATCTTCGGACCAGTCGCGGAGGCCCTTCATGTCGGAAGCGATCTGCTAAAATCGCCTTGCAAAACGCTGAGGACCAGCATATCATGTGGAAACCGGCGGTCTGGCGAGCTGTCGTCCTTGCTATACACACTGACTCCGCCGTTCTCACTGCCGACAGCCACATCGTAGGGATTGTTACGGACCTCGCCATTGCCGAGGAAGGTGTTGCCTTTCTCGTCACTGGTAAGAAGGGCATATTTGCGGCCTGCCAGCTGGCAGCATGCTCGACTGCTGCCCAGGACGCAGGTGACGTGCGCTTCTGTCGAGGCACATGCATCGCGACTGCGCTGGTGCAGGCGAGGCGGAGAGAGTGAGTACGAGCAGGTACGTCAGAAGGGAACGAAGTCGCGGAGAGTTGCTCCCTATCAACGAGGGAGCTCGCAGCTGGCTTCTCTGTTTGTCTGGGGCAGGTTTCCGTGCTTGTAGTGTTGAGCGGATCGCTCTCGCAATGCTTCCCGCGACCGTTGCCGCTGATCGGCAGTTACGCGCATGTGTTATCTTCAATTGATGAGAAGAAGTAGTTGCTGAAGGCGTACCTTCGAGCGCGGAGGGCGAAGTGCAGAAGTGCATGGGAACAGCCAATCGCCGGTACCTGTTGTGGAGTGCATGGTGCGGAAGCGCCCGCATACCGCTGTCCGCATCCCACGACAAGCTGCAATTGGCGCCAAGTTAGGCACTGACTGCAGCACGGTAGTGCCAATAACGTCATCCGAACTGGGTCTGAGGGAATAAGTGCCATTCGAGACCACGCCGTCGCCGATTCGATCGCTGTGCTCTCACTAACGTCGCTTGCCGCGTAGTCGAACATTGTTGCACTCGTTGTCAACAAATGGCGGTGCCAGTGATCGTAGCAGTTTGCCAGGCGAATGACTATAGCCATCGCCTGTATTTGCGTCATGTCCACTGCCTTGTCTTGCTTGTCAGAAACGAAGTGCGGCTGTAGCAGTCTGAGGTCGAAACACGCCCTTGGTCGTTATCTGTACGGCCAACAGCAAGTCCAGCAGCGCGTTCGCAAAGGCACCTACGAGCTGTGCCATCTTCTCCACCTGGCGTTGATTCTCGCGGGAAGTGAAAGCGTAGTGCCCGAGATGTACAACTAGAGACGAAGGTCGCCAGAGATGTAGGTATGCTAGCTTCCGGAACTCTGAGCGGCAACGTTCGGCAAGGTTTAGGTAATTTACGAAGCAGCTATCAAGATCTTGCAGTGGTTCAAAGGTAGTCTCCTTTGTTAGATCTGTTTCTGAGGAGAGACCTCGGCGATGCTCGCAGTGCCTAGAGAGGTCTTCTAAGCGTTGTGTCGGGAGATCTTCGTGTTGGAAAGCGACGGCACGCGAGCTTAGTGGTGGGTTAGGGAAGCTGTGCATACAGAAGGATGTACTTGGATTGGCTAAGAGAGATGTAGTTTGAGCGTTCCGTTCTCAATGAGCAACGCAGTCTGGAGCAGCGCGATTGCTACGGGCGGTGAAATAATGGAAGTGGCTGGCGAGAAAGCTGAACAGTTGATACGTAGCCTCTTGCGCAAGAGAACGGTGGAGATGAGAGGAGAGAAGAGAGGATGGGACGGGCCGGCCAATATACCAGCGCAGCCGGCAAGAACGAAGATTACTCGCCTCTGATCCGCGTGAAGAGGCAAGAATTGGTGGGCCATATCCTCACGTGTGAGACTTGGGCATTGACACCAGTCGGCTGAACCTATGCAAAGCACCCGGGCGTTGTTACCGGCGTCGGATGCTTGCCCAGTGATGTCCCTACGACACAATCAGGAGGGACGAAGGACACAGCGATTGACCACACATGTATCCATTGGCGTCCGGGCCCAGAGGCGCCATTGACATATGCGGCGACCGTCTCCTTTCCCACCGCAGTCGTGGAAAGAGCTACGCGGAGCTCATACCCTGGAGCTCAGTCTCGGTATGAACAGTGTGCAGCTCAGCAGGAACATGATTCGAATGGGAAGCGTAAGAATGGTCGGGCTGGGCGACCGAGGTGGAACTGACGATAGCAAACCTTGGCGCGGGCGTTCCCGACCAACGGTAGCAGCGCTGTTTCCGCCCCAGGTTGCGGGGTAGCGTGAAGCCACGTGTGGATCTCCGCGCCGAAAGCATGATCTCCGGTCCATCTTCGCATTTGCTGGCTCTTACACAACCTCTCCAATCCGCATGCATGTTCTCCACCCTCCCGGGGCGCAGTCATAACGAAGCCAGCAGCCTCCATTAGCGTCCTCCATGTACGGGCCGTCAGACCTCATCTACCCCACATGCTCGTCCATCAAGGCGCGCTCGTACGCCCTTACGCGATAATGCGCGCTGTCGAGAGGTAGAGACCTCGCAGTTACGGCGGCAGCATAGAGAACACGAGCACACTGACGGCGTATCGGCGGCACTGCATCGACAATATTCAACTGAGCCTTAGTGAGGACGTGCTCATGCTCATTCGTGGTGCGGCAAGCGGCAAGCGAGCATTCCGATTGCTAAGCGTGCAGTTTCCAGCCAATGCTGGCGAACACTTCCAGAGGCCCGATATCTCTACCGACAGCTACCACTGCACGGCTGGCTCCTAATATCAGCCAGCCTACTCCATCCAGCCAACAGAAAGCCGCCCCCCACCATGCCATGGACCATGAACGGGTACTGAGCGCATCTGACAGCCTCTCCACGACAGACTTTGCTTAACTGAAGCTCAGTCCGCCATCCGCAAGATCATATTCCCTACGACGCTTTGCTTCAATCGTCGTTGCGTCTGTCGCTTCGCTCCATCGGGATGCTGGAAGCGGACGATCGTTGACAGGCGCAAGTTGATGCAGAACAGGCAACGACAGGAGTGGCGTCGATGACGAAGTGACGCTCTAGCCTGGTCGAGCAAGTAGTTGATAAGTTGACCAAGTGCATTCGTCAGTCGTCATTGCGGTCAGAAGAATGGCGCTCATTCCACACTGCATCATCCGTACCTAACATCCCGTCCGCCGCCATATGCCGGCATATGCCGCCATATTCCGCTTTATCAGACGATTTTCGTGGCCGTAGCGAGCGAAGTCCAGTAGCATCTTATCAACGCCGCACCGTTCTCGCTATCCAGTCCGTGCAAATGCTGGCTCGATCGGAATCTCATGGCGTGTATTTGCTTGATGATGTCGAGACTGCCTGCCTGCGCGATGATTTGGGCGTCCGCTCCCGTATACGCAGGACGGTCGTGCGCCACAAACGCAACCCGTGGAACGTGTCACCAACGTAAAGCATGCGACATGACCTGGCATCGAATGATGCAAGAATCGGCCTATGTTGGAGTCAACGAAACGGTATGACATGCACATGAAGGCGCAGGAGCCTCCAACCTGCGCGCCGATCCACACTCCCATCAGCAATTACCGCCTAACTCCGCACCAGCTCCGTTCACTGATGCTGACTCCGAAACAATAGCGGCTACGAAGAAGCTGCCACGCGAAGGTGTTGCCGCCCCAAGGGTGAAGCGCAGTTGATAGCTCTCAGACTGCAGTCGGCAACCAAGAATACATGCATGTCCTACCCGCGGCAAGTCGGTCAAGAACGGGCACCTTCGGCATCACGTTCATTCTCATCAGCCAGTCATGTAATTGCATCGCTGGACTAAGGATGAGGAGGACACCCTGATCATACGGCGTGCATTGCATACGGTCATTGGCCCATACTGGTTGCAAATCGAGCTAGATGACTGACAACCGCTGCTGCGGTTCACTTCGGCATCCACAAACTTATGGTCAGCGCAAGCGCCTATTGGGATTTTGGTGGCGCTGCCTCGCTGCCAGGTTGCGATCCTAGCGCAGCAAGACATCGCCACCACCATTCAGGTCGCGAGCCCCGAACGGTATACCCTTTAAGGAAGCCAGTCCACTCGTAGCCAAAGAACCACCGTCAAGCTCACCGTGCAATATCACCATCTGCCCGCTTCTCCCCTCAGCGATGGCATCCGTTCCTGCCCGAAGGGGACCAATGCTCCGTGCGGCTGCCCGCTTTCCAACCATGCCTGTCCGAATGCGCCATCATTGCCACCTCCCATCATTGCAATCATGCTCTCACCCCAGCGGCCCAATCCTTCACCGCAGCCACTCCGCCCTCGACGATGAACCGCCATCAGTTCACACCTCTCCCCGGCAATAACACCTCCATCTCCCGCTAAGCGGACGAGCAGTCAGCTCACCACTTCCCAATAGTCGAAATTATTCAATGATACGTATTGCCAAATGCTACCCATCCGGTCATAGCGGACACTCTCATCTGCACCCCCTCCAGACCTCATCGTAATAGCGGACACGATATCATGCCCGACACGTTGACGTCTTGTCCATCCTGACAGCGACTGTCACATCTGACAGGCTTGAAAAGTCGTGATGCTGGGAAAAGAGGCACCCGGACCGAGCGAATACGGTGGAAGAGCTTGCGTGATCCAATTCCAGAGCAGGGCTCATGCGACTTCGCGCGGATAGGCGCACTGCGTCTAAATAGTGGCGATCTTCACATTCGAACGCTGCGCCAGTCTTGGAATGATGCAGACCGTCGGGGGAAAGAGGTGATACTGCATCCTGCCACAGTATATCAGCTTTCTGGTGTGTATACGTGCGGAGTATCGGGAACGACTCACGCCACCCTACAATGCTACAATGGCTACAGGAATGGGTTGGGTAGTGGCAATAGTCATTTGCTCTCTGTCTGTTGTAGTAGAACAGCTTTGGCGACACCGAGCTGTTGGTAGACTGGAGAGGGACAGTCGTCGATGGTCTTGTCTCCGTCTCACTCAGTGGTAGAGTGCAGCGAGCATCTGACAGCGAAAGCCATCCTCGCCTACTGATGTCGTGATATATCGGAAGGTGGTAGCCTTTGGGTATTTGGCGTATGCTTGACGTGCGGTTGGGTTGAGCACGCACACGGAGGAAGTAATCGATGTAGGTCTGGCCCTGTAGAGTGAAGAGGGAGAGAGCGGGTGTGTGTGAACGAGCGCGAAAAAGCCTAGCCAACTTCCACCGGAAAGGCAAAGCCCATTCCACAAGCCCTCGGCGCGCTTTCCGAGGACGAGCAGGTAGTCTTTACTTTTCCAGGCAAGAAGCGGACACACGCACAATGATGGCAGCAAACGCAGGATGTTGAGTGAGGTATGATGCGCAGTCATGTCTTGATGTCGAGAAAGAAAAGTATCCTCTGCTATAATGCGGGCGGCGACGGCGGCGGCGACCAGAAGGCGGCAAAGTTTGCAAGGCGTTCCCGTCTATCACTCTCCAAAGAGGCCGTCTATTGCCGCCCGTTCACATTGACGCAAGGGAGAGAAGCGGCGGCAGATCATGGGCCGCAATAACCCCTGGGCGGCGACAAGGCCTGTATCCAGAGACCGATTCTCGAAAGGAGAATCGGTCGGACCTGTTCCTTTCATTCGAGTCACGGCGCCTCGACAAGGGGTTTTACTACCGAAGATGGTTGGGAAGCGGACGTTGTGGAAATGTCTGGCGTTATACTGCTGCAGCAGAGCAAAGCGTGTGGCGCACGTCTGCCAGCAACGAAAAGTGCCGATGATCTGTCTCTTTCAGTCTCCTACAGCGAACCAACCCACTTTCTGTCTCGCCTCACAGCCCTGACCATCACCTGTGACTCTGTCGGCTACTGCGCGCCACTTTCCTTCCGCGCAGCCCCGTCCAACCCTCTTCTCTGCACCCACCACTCGCCCATCAACTGCCACTGCTCCTCCGCCCACTTGCTCAACGCCTGAGCCTGAAGATCCGCCCACTTCTGCGCCTCCATCGCCACAGCTTTTCGGTTCGCACTGACTTCCTTCGTGACCCAGTGCTGCAAGTCGGCGAAATCAGCCTTGAGATTGCTGATGTACTGTGCGTCACGAGTGACTTTGGCTTGGAGATGTCCGATGCGCCGGTCGCGATCTGTGATGTGATTCTGCAGGTCTTCAATGTCTATGGTGTCCTGACCGACCTCATACGGAGGAGCTTCTGCGTCGTGACGTGTGTTGTTGCGCTCGCGCTCAGCGGCCATACTTTGCAAGCGCACCTCGAGATCATCAATGCGCTTGACGTATTCTGCAGTCTGGCTGCTTGCGGTCGCCTCACTCGCCGTTCGCTTATCGTGCAGAGTCTTCAGCTGGGCCTCCAGGTCACGGATGCGCTCGACTGCCTTGTCCTTCTCGTCAGTCACGTGCGCGAGGTGGGCGCGGTGCCGCTTGTCGTCGTCAACGAGCTCAGCACCTTTCGCTGCCAGCTGGGCGTCCAATCCACGGATGCGGGCCTCGTAAAGATTCTGGTCCAGCTGGTGTTTATGAAGTTCGGCCTTGAGCTCAGTGACCTCGTCCTGTAGTTGACGGACGCGCTCGGCGTCTCTACCAATCTCAGATGTCGCTCGAGAACTGACCCCAGAGGAGAGTATGCTTCTCTGGCTGCTGGAGCGGGACACGGACACATCTTGCTGCGGCAAACCATCCGGAAGGTGCTCAGCAGCCGATACCCCCTCCTCGTCGGCTTCGACACAGGATCTGATGCGAACGTCTGGGCGGCGCGTTGGCGTAGAAGCGGGAGACTTAGGGGCCTGGCCCCAGCCGGTGAGCGGACTGCCTGTGGCGGCCGAGATACCGGCGGGCCTGGAAGTGGTCGGTGCAGAAGCGGGCAAGAAAGCCTGCGAAATAGCAAGAAGCCCAGTCGCTTTCGAGACCTTGGCTTCGACCTCGGCGCCGCAGTACAACGCTATGGTCGCCGCAATGAGGTCTTGCTGTGCGAGACGGGGTTGATCTCGATCAAGGGGGCCGACTGTGTCGCTGAAATGACCGCTTAGCTTGGGGTCAGTGTCACTCTGTGCGCGCGTTGTCGCCTTGGACCGCAACCACATGGCGTGAGGCGAGCCCTGTTTCGCCCTGAATGCTGTCTCCGGCGCTGCATCGTCCCAATGCGCATATTGGCCGTCTGGAGCATACACCAGACAGATGTGCTTGTCCGGCTTCCAGCACGCGCCATACTCCAGGACTTTCTTCAACCCGACCTCGAGGCCATGTTGGTCTGCGTCGGGGGTAGGTGCTGGTGTCCATGGCGGGTCGCTCTGACGCAGCAAGCGAACCAGCTGAGCAGGTGACGGCGGGACATTGCCGCCGGTATGAGTGTTGATGAAGAAGGCGAGAAGGGTGCCGTAGTGATACCGGCGGTCACTCATGCCAGATAATCTGGATGAAACGGTCGAAGGAGAATGTGTGAGGATCTACTGCCGCTGATTCCTCCCCTTTTTACCTCTGTCTTCAAGCAGCTGAAGTGTGTTGGTGTTGGCACCTCACTGGCGGCAAACATGTCATCCACTCAGACTCGTGGGTCTTTCTTTGTCGCACGAGTTGTGACAACATCTCGGCTTTGAGATTGGACAAACATATGCGTGTCTCATGCAAGCAGAGAAGCCAAACGTCGCAAGCGTTGTATGATAGCCTTTATGGGCGCCATGATCGCCGACAAAACCAGCATCGTTTGCACTCAGCCCGACGTGCAGCAAGTCATGCGTGACCCTCGTTGAACCTTGTGCGCTCGTGGGCCTCAGCGACTGACACTGTTGTGCAAAATCCACCTCTACGCCAGCCCGGCTCTGTTGGCAGCTTACTGCCCTGCTCCGATCGCCTCTTCTTTGTCATGCTCACCTCCGCTCTTCATTGTTCAATCTGGTCCACACCAGCCCCTCGCTGCTGGCAGGCCGTGGACGCCAGCAGTCAATGCCTGCGGGTGCATCTTGCATATGTGTCAACGACGCCCTATGTCGCCAATGGCACGTGGCACGTCATGAGGAGTGGGGCTCCTTCTGTTCGTCGCCAACGAGCGGACGCGCGTGGCAGTACGAGTAGACGCATTAGAGAGCGAGTGGCGGCAGGTGCAGGGCGGGTAGCGGGCGGGAGCGCCTCCAGGAAATCCTAAAGGGCTTAGACAGCCTTCTCAAGTGGGATTCTTCATCACATTCCACCTACCTGACTCGCCAATGTCCTCAATGCTACATTCAGCGTGATACAAGCCTTGAGCGAGGCAAGCGAAGATATTCCCTGCAGAACGGACGCCCGCACGTAGAGAGCGAGTGGACGCGCGTAGAGAGCGAGTGGACGTGTCGACCGCGAGAGCGGGATCACGTGACTGTCAGAAATACGGCGCGGGATCCATCTGATTCCTTGCAGCGTCTAGTGATCACGTGTGTGGAGTTGGCGGTCGTAGAAGGTAAGAGCAAGCGGTGATGTGGTAGCGAGTGAAGGTAAGGAGCGGTTCTGCGTATGAGTGAAGTCATGGCTGTGGGAAAGGTAAGAGTTCAGAATGGGATCTTCATGTTCATGTTGCTTTCACGCTGAAGCACAGCCACACGCACCTCATGGCGCCGGTTCACGACGTCAATAGTTACATTGTAACAGAAAAAGGTATCTCCTACATGTATCTGGACCGGCGGAGAAGACGGTCGCACTTCCTGGCTGTACCTTACCCTTACATCGGCTTCGTCACGCTCAAGGAGAAGGAGAGTGAACAACCTCAACAGAGGAGCCCAAGGCAGCCCGCTGTAGATCGTGCGCAACACCTTGAAGACTGGACTGCACCGCACTGTCATGCCCAACACTTCAGTCATGGAACCAGTATTTGCTTCAGATCCACCATCAATCCACTGCCTACCCGCGCAGTACTGTCGTACTCGCCTCAACTACCACTACCATGCCTTCCACCCCTGCTTCCCTCGTTGACCCGGCCGTGTGTGCGGAGACGGTCACGGTGATTGGCTGGCCCTCCACGACTTCGCATCCCTTCGTGTAGCTCGGCAGCACGCGGATGACGATGAAGACGATGAGGGCGGTCATGGCGACAAGAATAGCGGCCCGGTTGTCTTGCATGACTCCTTGGGCGGAGGCGAGGTAGTGCATGCGTCGTTGCTGCTGAGGCTGGAGCGCCCGTCGCGGTTGCTGGAGCGCCTGCCGATGTCCTTGTTGCTGGAGCGCCTGCTGAGGTAGGCGTTGCTGTTGCACTTGCTGCTGTACGGGCGGTGGAGGACACTGAACCTCAGCCCCTTCATCATTCCCGATCCCACGAGTCGCCAGGAAGCTCTCATAGCACTGGCCACACCGCTCACCGTGCTTTCCTGTCCTGAGAACACTCCATTGGGCCGGGAACGCTCTCGCGGTGGAGCAATACTTGCACCATCTGGTACCTGTAGGCATGACAGTGCTACGCCGGACCTTCGTAGGGGGGGCGGCGTTTAGCGAACAGTATCGCTGGCCGCTTCTAATGTGATCACCTTCTCTTCATCTGGTTTGCTGCGTTACTGGACTGTACGCGAAAGCAGGCGCACCCAGCAAACGAGCTTTCGCCAACCGTCACCACCATTGGTGCAGTAGTGCTCCAGCGTTGTCGTTCGTTACCACGTGATCACTTGAACATGAGCGACAGGGCGGCCCGTCTTTCATATCAGACGTGAAGTAGCATTCGTGGACTTGGCACGGAGGCAAGCTCAACGACATGAGACTTATTGTCATGATCCACCCTTCGGTTTTGCGCGTACCTGGTCATCTTACACAGATCATGCGCCTACATGCACGGTCGTACAGGTCTGACCCGCCAAGCTGTCCTGCATGTGTCTCATCACGCTCTTGGAGGCAAACGGGGCTTCTGACCTGCTTCTTTAGCAACATGGTGGATAAGAGCTACACGTACCGTACCCAAAATGGATGAGGTACGTCCAGCGTTCCTCCCTCCGCCATGCCGAACATGACCACTGACATCTGCTACGCACCGCGCAGGCTCAGCATTATGTGTCCTTCTACGACATATCCATCGACCGAATCGATCTTCACTCCCTCTCCGACTGTTATGGCTGGCTCACCGACAATGCCATTGCATTCGGCCAGGCCTGGCTCGAACATCCACGCAACGCTACCCTTGCTGCCAGCTGCGCGTCCATCAAAGTCGACCCTCTGCCTGAGAACATCCTCTTGATTGCTCCGACCGTGGCGCGCGTCCTCCAGGCAGCGGACCTTTCAGAGCTCGACGAACTGATCCCGGACTTGAAACTGACTTGCACTCACATTCTTGTACCCGTCAACAGCAAAGCTGTGCACTGGGCATTGCTCCTCGTCAGCGTCACCAACCACACCTCCTGGTTATATGATCCGGCAGGAGGCGTCTTTTCGTCCTCCACCGCCAGCGACATCAGCACCCATCTTTCGCACCTCCTCCGCAGCAAGTCGATGGGCACTCACGGCCTCGATTTCGCCCGGCTGCCCGCCTCGGAAGTCCCGCAGCAGCAGAAGTCGCACGACTGCGGTATCCTGGTTGTAGCCTGTAAGTGGCATCATTCGGAGCGCATCAGACAGACGAACATCAACAAGACCGTCAACGTGGCGCTTGGGGATGTGCTCGTCGATCCGTGGGAGTGGAGGCTGGCCCTTGTGCGCATGATGAGAGCATTGCGCGCTGAGGGAAGGCTGAAGCCGAAATTTGGGTGATGCAACGCTCGGGGGATGCGGAGCTGAGATTCGACACGGGAAATGGCACTGCATGTGGGTTGTCACGGCCAGAGCTCGATAGGTTTGTCACTGCTACGAGACGGTGCTGAGATAGTCTGTCTACGAGGTTGAACCCTATGCACTCAGAGTGCCCACGTCGCGAAAAGGCTCAAGAGCGGAACACAGCGATGTGCTGGGTCCATTGATGCCAGAGTGGAATGCTATTACTGCTGGGTATGATCGTATTAGATGTCTTTATGATATAGTCAGTATCGGTAGCGTGCAGCTTTCGGCAATTCGGTGAAGCAAAAGGGGGGGAAGCTTGCACTGGTTTGCTCGCAGCTAAGCTACAAACGAGAATCCTGCCTCCTTGCAACCCAAACGATACACCAGCTAGGGTACTGTCTAATCCACATGCAGCGCTACCGGTACCGTCATTGGGAATCCACGAATCAGGGCTGCTGACCGTTGCCTTCCTCCGTCAGATTCTCTGAAGCTTCCTTGCGCTGCAGCAGAGGCTCGCCTCGCATCTTCGGCGGTGCAGATGTAGTCGGTTGCGTGAGTTGGAAAGGGGGGATGGCTGGCGGGCGCTGGATGGGATAGTCGTGGGAGAGCCTCCGATCGAATCGCTGCCGGCGAACGGAGTCACTTCGCGAAGAAGCCTGAGCAGCAGCAGCGCATTCAGCATCTGCTCGACCCAGCTGCGCACCGTGATGGTCGGTGCCGTCGAAATGACCGTGCTTGGTTTCTGATTGTGGCGAGGCAATATGCTGAGCTTCGTTCTTTTCATGGAACTGCTGTCCTACCTCCGTGGCATCTGTCAGCTGACCGCTGGGCTTGGCTGCAGGAGTCGGTTCGCGACTTCCACCAAGTACACGCCAGCCACCCCAACTGGAGTTGACAGGTCCGTTATCGTGGTCCTCCGAGAGACCTGATAGCCGTCTCGGTTCACGTAATACGCTGTTTGCTTTGATATCGCCGGCGTTGCCGCCAACACTGTCGCCGCTTGCGCCGCCGTAATCTTCGTATCGCCCCCGCCCAAGGCTCAACTCCTGTAGCATCCGTCTGGAGTGGTCTTGCATGGCCTCGATTGCCGTGTGTCGAGCTTTGAAGCGTGTTAGAGCGTCTGCATCATGGGAGGTGGTGATGGTTGGCTTCGATGTCATGATGAAGCTTGTGGGAAGGCACACTCCCAGTACGGCCAGAACCTGGGGAATGATGCTTCCACGCGATGGTGAGAAATTGGACTGAGCTTCATCTTGATACTTAGGGCAGTCAGGACGATCGCCTGATTGCAATTGCGTGGCCAGAGCGGTGAAAGGGTGGCACAACATGTCTGCGGAAGTCCCGCGGTCATGCTGTGTGACCATTCCAGAATCAGTCCTGGTTGGGATCCAGGAAAGTAATAGCTCTACCTTCTGTGACTTGTCGAAGAAAGTCACCGCGGCGATAATAGCCGGCGCTTCAGATGGTCGCCGTGTTGGTGGAGGATGGCGTGTTGACGTTTTCGTCCGCCCATAATGTCAATGGAAACCGAACGCTGCCATGCGACTGACACGCCAACCTACGTAGAGGTCGTTTCGATGTGAAGGTGGCGGTGCTGAGTAGTTCTGATGGATACTCTTTACCTACTCAGTCCTTAGACTAAGTTTATATCCCTACTTAGTAGTAGCCTTATAAACCTCTAACTTTAACCTTCAAACTCTACTAATATAGAAATTTATATCTTATTCTAGCTTATATTAAGCTATGCTTAAAGGTCGCCTTCTATTTACTATCGAGCTATACTCGATAGCGAGTAGTTAAGTAGAACTCTTAGCTATTTATTACTCGACTCGCTAAAGATCGAGCACTAGGGTGCAGCTACGCCTATACTAATCGTGTCGTAATAACTACTAAAGCTATCACGCTTAAACAGGCTAAAGAGCCGCTTCGTACCTACAACTCTACCTAAGGTAGTACGGAAGTTCAAGCAGACGCGATTTGATCATCTCCTCGAGCTCGGCAGAGCCGCCGCAATCGCGCCCCCTGCGGAGCCAGTTATCCTTTACGTCGTTCGTAGACTCCTGATCATCATGCTCGAAAAAGCTGTCGGAGTGATCCGAGTCGCACATCGACTCATCTCCGTCCTTGGCAACCTCTTGATCTTCCGCGCGATCTCTTTCTGCATCCTTGTCTAGCGCGTTCTCGAGCGCTCTTGAGGCGTCGATCCGCCGGCGGGTGAAACGCAATTCGCGCTCCAACTCCATGATATTCCTCTCATCGTCCTTGAGTAGCCCGACTTTGCTGATGTATTCTTCGAGGTCCCGGTCGGCAAGATCAAATGCGCGCCGCAAACCTCTGATGTGTGCGCTCTCTTCCTTCTCATCAGTCGCGGTAGATGCAATAGCAGACACAGTCGACATTGGAGCCCCCGGTTCAGCAGCGGCGTGCGACGCAGTCGCCATCATGTCGTTGGCATGTCGCCATTCATCGTCCGCACGTGCACCCTGCATTGTCAGGTCCTTTGCGCCGGAGGCTGTATCACAGCCGGTCTCCCCTACAGGTTGCGCAAAGCCCTCGACTTCGGATCCATAATGCACTGCATTGTTTGTATGGAAGCCGTCACCGAGGGCGAGGCCTTGGACCGGAAGATTATACTTTGTGCCGTCCTCTACGTGCTCATCATCCCTACAGAGCGCGTCATTGTCGACTTTGACTTCGGCAGGACATCCATCCGCAGAGTCGTTGTCAGAGTCTCCCTTCACCGAGTCGTCATCGTCAAACTCTTCTTCGTCGTAAAGTTCGTCATTGGAGTCTTCGTCGTTGGCACTGTCTTCGTCGTTGGGACCGTCTTCGTCGTCAGGGTCGTCTTGGTCGTTGGGACCGTCTTCGTCATTGGGATTG
This sequence comes from Baudoinia panamericana UAMH 10762, assembly GCF_000338955.1. Classification (NCBI taxonomy): domain Eukaryota; kingdom Fungi; phylum Ascomycota; class Dothideomycetes; order Mycosphaerellales; family Teratosphaeriaceae; genus Baudoinia; species Baudoinia panamericana. Next base: position 41,755 of record NW_006911272.1, on the reverse strand, counting down.
TCTTCGTCGTTGGAATCTTCTTCGTCGGAAGCTTCATCCCCGGAATCCTGGTCGCGGGAGCCATTATCGCCGAAATCTTCGTCAGAGGCTTCAGACCCTCCAATAGTCGAACCTTCCTCGTCCGCGGCATCGTATTCGAAGCCTTCTCCGTCATGGTCTTGCCCGTCATCATCTTCTCCGCTAGCGCTTTCTCCGCCAACACTTTCGCCGCCTACACCTTCTGGGCTGACGCCTTCCCCGTCCGCAGCTTCGTTGTTCGTTCCCTGATTAGAACTTGCATTATCGACGCCACGCAACTCTATGGCACGCTCGGCGATAGCTCTACCAGCCAATGTCGCAATTTCGGTAACGACATTGTCTGAGGAGTCTGTATACTTCTCGGCCTGAGCCTTCCGATCTGACTCCGCCGCGCTGAAGTCTCCATTAGCCCCGCCGAGTTGCTTCACTATCCAGTAATGAGATGGTCAATCAGTATAATACCGACCATGGTAGATAACCGGAGAATGTGTTGAACAGCCTGTACGTAGGCGCTTTCGTATGGACCTGGGCATGCTTCCAGTTGAGTGGGTTTGCTCGGGTCGCTAGCGGTACGCACAAAACTATCAACAATGTCGGGGTGCTGCATATCCTTAGCTTGCGAGGACGTGAGCTCACAACGCCGCCATAACGACTCCTCATACGGCCGGAACTCTTCGACAGAGCGGAGATTCTTTTCATCCGCACGAGGCCATTCCGCTGCGCGTGTGACGGCTGGCGCAGCAGCACCCCGGCAGATACGGATAGGTCCGTCTTCAGGAACCACAACTGCGAAGACCCGGGTGCGCAGCTCTAATGGGAAGCGCTGAAGATTGTCGCTGACGGCCATTGTGTACTCTCATGTAGGGTTAGCTTCGTGCTTTCGATAATTGCGATGTTGACAGGTCGATAGGACAATACTGCATGTTTGTTGATGAATTGGGTCCGCGTAGCAATTAAGTTTGAAGGGATGTTTGACAAAGCTGGCACTCCGGAGGGTTATCGAACCTTATTCGTAGGCAGTCACACCGCGAAGCGAGAGAGGGAGATCGCCAGAAAAACCCTAGGCAGCTCCACGAAGTGGCGAACTCAATGTCCTCGCGGCAAAAATCGGCATCTCAAGCGAGCATTGTATACAGAGACATTGTGGGCCGTAAACCAACCCAGATTGCGAGACTCAGAGGTGACACTGAAAGGGTATCGCTCGCCCACTCACCGGGTGTCTCCGTGCCCAGCATCATCGCGGAGGATTACGAACTATGATCTGCAGCATTCCTATGGTCTCTTCGCTTCCGGCAGTATCACCCTGCCAACGGGCTCAACAGCCATGAGCATTTGCCCCCTCCCGAGTAGCATGTGACCACTACATCGATGACAACCTCCAACACTACCCCGTCCCTGCCTGATACCGCTATATCCGCTACGGCCTCGCCCGCGACCCCTGCTCTATGAGGCGTCTGGCCACCGCGTCCTTGCCCGCCCACATCGTTGCCGCCCACGTATATGTCCGCCGCGTACATGCCCTCGCGTGTTTGTATGCCACGTACATTCACCGGCGGCCACCTTGCACATCCTAGGCCTGTATCGCAGCCAACGTACAACGCTATCGTAGCAATGCATCCACCTCTCGAGCAAGTTTGCGCATCGCTTTCCGCACTGCCTGGACAGTCGGCAGCACTACGGGCATGCCCCGGTGATGCGGGCCGACTTCTTGCAAGATTCGACAGATCTGGACAATTGTGGTAAATGCACGATCTTGTTCGTCACGGACTTGTTGGAGGAGACCAACCTGCGCCTCCGTTGCGCGAACGGCAAGCTGTAGATCAAGAACGTTGAGCATAGTGCCCCTTTGCGGAAGTTGCTGCCAATGCTGCATGAAGATTAGCATGGGGACGAGTCCATTGGAGCATCAACGTTACACCTTCTCCATGCCAATCCTGCAGATCTCGTTCCTGCCAAACACAGAAGCAGGCCAGATATAAGGTTTTGCTAGCGCGGTTTCAGCACTGCAATATTTTATCCACCTAAATGTTAGTATAGCAACCTGAACGTCAGAAAGTGAGGCAATCGTGCTTCTTCGATGACTGATAGAGATGTTCCGTTACCGTCTAGCACGCGGGCTGCGAGTTCGAAGGTTGCTGCTCATGAAGACCGGAATACGACGTTAAGCGTATATAGCGGTCATACAGTTTCGACATCGAAATGGTAAACCATCTAAGACTGTCTGCGACCTGCTAGCATGCTGACTCTAAAGGATTATGCAGTAAACCAAAGGTCACCCAATACAAAGCCTGTATGGCCCTTAAGCTTCCAAGCGAAGTATAGAGAGGTACTTGACCTTCTAGCTTACCTGTCGAGAGACGGACTGTTCACGCAGGACAGATCCCACGCGAAAACGGAGCACCATTCCATCAGCTAAGCGACGACCAACAAACGTGCTTGTACTACCGGAAGCACGTGCTTCAGTGGACGTCCGCACGATGATCGTCTGCAGACAGTTCGCCAGCACGCAGTCGTCATGAGCTTGCGTGAAGTCTAAGGCGATGCAATATCTTAGGTCACCAGTCCGTTTATGGTCGACTCCATCCCAGAATCGACTGTGACCGCGAGGTGCCCGCACCAGCGCCGCTAGCTGAATTGCCGAATGACCACACACAGGCAGAACCTCGGGCGCCTGCCTTTGCTCACTACTCCACTAGATGCGGACCTTGAGATGCCTGCGAAAGTAACCGCACCGATGACACCAAAAGGTCATGAATCCAAAGCAATGCTTTGATATTCCACCGACACCGACAGTATCCGATGTCGAGAACCCTAGCCTTTCTGCACTAAATGTCGTGCAAGCCGGTCCATGAGTATACCAGGTCTGCCACTAAACGTAGGGACGGGCCGTGCTCTCAAGTGCTTCGAAGAGGGAACGGCGCTGCCAATCGCCTGTTTTCTCCACCTGGGCCCGGATCCCAGCAGGAAGCTCATGTCTCGGCTCGAATGCGCCGCTGAGCAGAGCGATGTGTAATCGCCTCTCCATCATTTGCGACCATCCCTAATATCAACAACATATTCTCGAAACCTCAACCTAACCTTGCAGGTCAAGGCGATCCTTAGCCTTCCGCATGCAAGGTACAGCAAGTGGAGTGTATGTGTCTCCCTTGTTACCTTCCTTCCGTACGGCATGTGGATAGCTGTTTCTCAAGAAGCACTTGGAATATGCATAAGCGAGGGCATCAAAGGCACGACCGTCGAAGATATCGCAGCCTACCTTGACAGCCGCATCGCTATCCCGCCGCTTCTGAGCCTCTACCTCCGTAGAACGTGGAGGCTGCGTAATACTTTTCTAGGCTTTCGTGGCGTTTGTGGTCGCCTTCACCAGCCAAGCTGGCAGCTCACAGAGCCATCGTCGACGACATTGTCGACGTCCTCTTTGGCTGCGGGTGCCAGTGCAATGATGAATGTTGCTGCGCAATTTCCAAACTCTCGAATGGAGCGGCCAGTGTGCGCAAGCAGTCTATATGGTCACTAATGTCTTCACTCTGAATATGGTGTCAAGTTGCTATGCTCCAATGCCTCAGCTTCAGCTCGGCTGCAGATGGATGGGTGATCGCAGTGCTGAGGACGAGGTCTCGACGAAACTTCCCAGACTCGAGGGACGTAGCTAGCCGTAGATGCATCATGTTCAATAGGTTTGGAATCTGATTCGCAGCGTCAACAGGCGGATACTGCATCCTCGCACGCGTGGCTGCAATCACAAAGTCCGCCCGGCGCTTTCAGCTTGGGGTGCTACGCCGGGCGCTTTACCGAGTGCCCCACAAGATGCGCCAATGCGCCCCAGCGTCTGCCCCATCTGTCCCATCGTCTGCCCCATCTGCCCCATCGTCTGCCCCATCTGCCCCATCGTCTGCCCCATCTGCCCTATCGTCTGCCCAATTGCATACTCCCCGTTACGCTCGGAGAAGGTAGATCTCTTTTATAGGTAAGCACATGGAAAGGAAACATCCGGCCAACCTGTCGAATGTAGCTAGGGTAGAAGTTGAGAGATAGAGGGGCCTTAAAAACCACTATGACTATTAAACTGCTTGTCTATTGTCGAGGCTGTACATGCCGTCTGTTTCATTCAAGCGACAGGGAGCTCGGCTGACAAGTCGGCAGATTACGGAATATCTCGTTATTCTGTGTGCTACTCCAACGAACAATCTGTTGCGCATCGTCATGCGCAAGCTGATAGTCTACAGATGCGATAATGGAGAGTAAGCTACGAATGCGGCGAGCGTCAGTCGCAAGTCGGGCCGACGCTGACTAGATCCCCCAGCCTATTACAATCTTGCAGCCCTACAGCTTCCTTTGGCGAACCACTGGCTGCGGCTGAGGGCTCGGGCCGTTGGTTGCCCTGCTGCAGCATCGTCGGCACCATAGTCGAAGGGGGCAGCGTTGCTCGACTCATGCGAGGTCGAGGTGGCTGAAGCGATCATTACGCACTTTGCAGCCTGCAGTGCATCAGTTGAGCATCGCGACCTATACGGCATTCCATGGCGTCGTGTACGAGCCACGCAATATGCACGTAACTACCGGCGTGTAAGGCATGGTTTGTGCAGGTTCTCTTCTGCAATGATTATCTACCATTACCATGTCTCTCCATATACGATTCGACTCTTTTGCTGGTGGTGGACATGCCCCTGACGCTGTTGCTCTCTTACCACGCCATCACCGCCACCTCTCCCAACGTCGGATTGAGACGCGCGGAGCTGCAGATCCGCGTTGTCTCTGCTCGGCGAAATGGGAGGTGCTGTGCAGGCAGCTAGGCAATGGTGACTAATAGAACCGACAAGACGCTATCCGCAAGACCAATGGCTCATATCAGTCTTCAAGACAGAGCCAACGAGCATTTATCGAGCCACCAGTGCTGCATTACTGACAGCACGGCCACCCCAGCTACCTCAGCAACCGCCCACCACTGGCCCCGTGAGCTGCGCGAGCCATGAAGAGAAAGCCAAGTGGCGAGTTGTCCGGCAATGGCAGTCAACCACAGTCGGCGCCACAAACTGATTCATTGAACGAAGACTGCATCTCTGCACCCTACTACCACTGTAGCACCACCGCTGCAGGACCACACCACGTAATACTGTACACACCACAATGCCAACAACGCCCGCATCTACACCTGCGCATCCACACCCGCCAATGCGCCTACTTGCGAGCGCTGAGAGCCTCGGTGCGCCCAAGAAGGCAACAAGCCACCCACCGCATTGACAGGGAAGTCATTCGTTTCCACAATCGCTAACCCATAGCAGATGTCGACAGCGTCCATCCGCCGTACTACACTCGGTCAAACCGGGCAGTATGGCGCCGATACCACCCTCAAAGCCTATGACTTCTAGCACGCGTTTCGGGCGGGGCAGCACTCCCCATATTAGCGTGGTGCAATGTCATCCAAAGGGCTTTAGAACGTTAGCCTAGCACGGGAGGGATCGAATGGCGGACGCGTTGTGTTCCTGACCCCACAGTCTCTGGAAAGCCTCATGTTCTTCTGGCAGCCAACGCCTCTCTAACCGCATAAATGGCGTGAGGAGCTGGGTCACGTCCTCGAGCGTATAGGCGAAGGTCGTGTCGTCAGATAGGCTTCGCTGCGTGCGGTGGTGGACTGGACGTAGTCGTTGTGGATCCTCGTGGTGCAGTTGATCGAGTGAAGTGAGCTTGTCGTCCTGAGATCGCAATTGTGCCATCGTAGAGAAGTATGTTTGTTGCTGGTCAATGAAAAAGGTACGGCTTTCGAGGTGCTCGTGAGAGGACGAGCAGTCAGGAAGGACGGTTATTTTGACAACGTCCCGTCCCTTGCGTGACCCAGTATGCTTGTTTTATGCACGGGTGCGATTTTAGGCGCCTCCTTGCTTCGGCTGCATGATGACAACGTCCTGGGACGGGGCTCGTATTCTGGAAGGAGATGCTCACTTCGCTGGGCTTTCTGGACTACCCTCGACTCTACTGGAATGGTGTGTGCGCTGGTCTCCTGGATGAGGGCAACGGCACCACCATACAACATGCGGTTGCTGTCGTAGATGCAACAGCACCGATTAGGATAAAACCAGAATCCGCTTTCGATGTCGGCAAAGTCTCGTTGACCAAGGCTACTCCGAAGTCAGCCGTCCACCGCATCCACCACGCCTGCGTACTTTGAGCGAACTAATCGATTGAACCGAGATCCTGGCGCACGGCCGGGTCAGCTCACCGAGTATGGATCTGCGCCAGCCAGCAACGCCAGTTCTTCTCCGACCTTTGCTCCATGTTGATAAAGCTCTGCGGCGTCTGCTCGCTCTGCGTTGCCGTCGGCTCCTTATTCGCAACGATCGAGCAATATGCGGCCGAGCATGGATTCAAGTGTTGGCGTGTGGTGTATTCACCGTCATAAAAGGCCGTGCCATGAATCGTGTAGTGACTCTCAAGCTTTGCAGTGCGCTCTAGGATACGACACCTGCTTGAGCGAGGTCGTTTGCGTAGGCAAGGCTACTGGCGCCGCAGAGAGCTTGGATGCCGTCAAATCGAATCGCATATATCTCTGTTGACCAACGGTAGTGCAGCATTATGACAAGCTTCGGACCATGCATTGTCGATTAGTTACAGATCAGAGTACGAACGAGTACACCAGCCATCTTGTCTCGACTTCGTCTGACTCGCTCCTCTCTTTCCGACAGTTGCAGCGCAAAAAGTAGCAAGCGCAGCGCGAGCGGCAAAATGATGAAAGTACATGGCACAATCACATCTCGAATGTGGTCCTCGTTCTCAGCTACTAGCACAGCAACTCCATCCAATCGCCGTACTTCAAACAGGCTCCCCGAAACACTCAGTGAGTACTCTGAGCACGTTGAACAACAGCTTTCTACCATCCCCGGTCTTAGCGTTAGCCATGTCGCAGGACTGCGGGCTCACGTACGGAAAGCCACCCTAATCTGGTCCACCACGTATCGGCAGCTTCACTTGGAACATCACAACAAGACTCAGCGTTCTCCGCTACCCTCACGGAAGAGTTGACTGCCAAGAACGTTAGCGAGCAGATCCGGTTGGTAATTTTCCACAGTCGAGCGGACACTTACGGACGCCTAGCCCTGCAATGGCCTAGATCCAGGTCCCGGCGCCAAGCTAGAGCATCCAGAACAGAAGCTGCCTAGCAATGAGATCAGCGAACCTACAATGATTGCGGCACTACTGGCACTGATCAAGCAGTGAGAGGCTGTGATCAAAGACAAGGTCTCCCGCTCCCATACTTTTCGTGTGCTTGTTCAACACGGCCCCGGTCGAATGAAGTCGGCAGAGGAGCTGGCCAAATACGATGTTGTCGCTACTACTTACCAGGCGCTCACATCTGAGCCCGCTTGTTCGCAGACGAGACTCAACACTCCGATGACTTTGTGTACCGAGCCTTCGACGACTACGCTCTGGACGGTATTAGAGAGCTTGTACGGTCTCTCCACGAAAGTGCAAGGCAGAGTCATGGATCAACGAATTACTCTTCACGCTGCGATACCGAACACTGCAGAGGGCAGACAGTTCGGCGCTACCTGCCCCTACCTCTTCAAAAATTGACAACGCCGGCCATTAAAGGAGTGCTACTGGGTGGGCAACGCGACTCGATTCGACGAACACAGATCTCCCAGGTACCGGAGTGCCTTCCGGTGTGCCCTGGATGTCTGCACCCAGAGCGGCAGAGCTTCGCCCGACGACAAGACCTAAGCGGGCCCTCACACCTGACCCTGCCCTTCACCTTCGCAGGCGGTGCCTTCCCAGGGGTTGCATGTGCTCGATAACGCCAAAGGAAGCACCGTAGCTCGCTCCTCTCCATCTTACATATTCACCAACAGAGGCTATAGGTTCGGCCAGCTTGGGTTCTATTGCAGATTTTGCTGCCGAAGAGCTATGCGCCCTTCCGCCCGGGTGAATGCTCACCTTCTTAGGCGTGGGTGAGTCCAAAGGAGACACTTTGTTCGAGCATCGGCTGGCGCAGGGTGTTGGTGGACAGAACAGTGGAACGATAAGGTGTACAAAGGTCGGCAGAAGCGCTTCTCGAAGCTTTCCCCAAAGGAGGAGGTTTCGAAAGGATAATAAAGACAATTGTGGTATCTGAAGCTGCTCCGCGGCCAACAACCTGGCGAGCGTGCAGGCTCACTATCACTGCGACACCCACTACTAGGTCCATCTGTATAAGTACACACTGCGGACACCATAGCCCCTTCATCCCCATCCGTTACTCTTCGCTACTCCAAAACTCAACGGTGCACGCAGCGGCTCAGAGCGACTCCGATGATTCCCAACAGCTCCGCATACATCCATGCCACGCACCTGGCATATCGAACTCACGCTAGCATTAGCCCGCGGCGAACAACCCACAGGACTACTCCAGCGCAGCCGACGATTGAGCGGTGGGACAGAGACTCTGCACACCCCTGCGGCCCTCCCTCTAGCGAGCGGTATGGAATGTACCGTCGGCCCACCGAGCGAATTGCGCACGGCAGGGGCACTCCATCCCAACGCGATGGCAGTCCGTGGTCCCATGGGGATTCGGCAGTTGAGAAGACTAGGCAAGATGAGCCCCTACTTTACGTTGGCCGGGAGCAGCTTCAACCGGGAGCAGCTTCAGCCGGGTGGAAGAGGGAAAGTCATACAGCAGTCCAGCGACGCTCAACACTCTCAACGCAGACAGAAAGACAGACAGCATTCCCCAAAGGAAACCGCTCCAATAGCAATGGCAAAGCCCAAGCCACCCTAGCGTCGATCTCACCTATTACTCCTCCTGTAAATACAGGTATGCAAACTGGAGAGATATTTGCCTGATCGATTGGATGCCAGCCACAACATCGAAGCGGAGGGACGTCTCGGGTCGTGTATCTTCCCACCGCACGGGAAAGCGGCAGGAAGGCGGGATTATGATGAGAGAGAGAGAAAGGGTGAGGTTGCGGGAGTAGGCTTTTGTGTAGGGCAAACGTCCAGTTCTGATGCGAGATATTCATCCCACGAAGTGGATACATGTACGGGCCGTTCAGATCGCGGTTGGGAGTACAGACCGGATCCGTCTCGTTGCACGAGGAGCAAGAAGTGGTCGGCGGCATGACACTCATCCGATCTGTGATAAACCACCCGGCCGAGGTGAGCAGAACAAAACAAGCTCCGCCTTCCCTCCCTCCCTTTCCGCCCCACCAACAAGCTAGCTCACTCACTCACTCACTCACTCACTCACTCACTCCCCTCTCCACCCCCAGCAATCTCCCCTCTCCACTCCATCGCCAGCTCCCCCGCCATCCAAAACGCCTTGACCGCCTCCTGAACCAACCGCCCAACCTCCTCTTCCCGCCGACCAAACCTCAACGGAACCAAAACCCGTAACCACGCCTCCGCCTCCTCCTCGACCTGCACCTCCCGCCTCAAGATCCCAACCCCCACTTCCTCAATGCCGCACGTGCGCCCGCTCCTGCCGCCCCGCCCACGCACAAGCCCGCCCCACCGTGCCCTTGAACAGCAACGGCAGCCACTCCCACGCCGGCGCCCGCGCGGGGTACAGCACATGCCATTCCTCGAGCAAGCGGAGCACGACGCGCGTCTGCCCTTTACACGTCTTCCCGGCTTCGTCGAGCTGCGCGAAAAGGGCGATGGTGTCTCGTGCGGTGGCGCGGAGGAGGGCGTGCGTTCTGGCGGCGAGGCGCGCGAGGTCGGTGGCTGGAGGCGGGACGGGGAGGATACGGGCGGCGAGGAGGCAGGTGGTGAGGGGTTTGGTGAGGGTGAGGAAGTGGGCGGAGATGTAGGCGCCGTGGGTGAGGAGGAGGGAGGGGTGGGAGGTGATGGTCGGGAGGGTGGTGAGGTAGGTCGAGTGAGGGTATGGCTGCTGCAGGACGCGTAAAAGGTGCAGCCCCGCCTCTTGAGAGGAGTAGGCGAGGCCGGTTTCCATGACTGGGCCGAAGCGACGGGCGGTGTTGACGATGGTGTCGAGGCTTTGCAGGGTTTGGTTGAGAGGGCCAGAGAGGGTGTGGACTAACGTTGGGGCCGTGCGTTCCAGCGCCGCTACGTTATTGACTCCGTCTTCGCAAATGGCCGGACATTGGCCGTTTCGGACGTGGGCTTGATAGCGCTGCCAAAGCCAAGCGTGCTGGGCCGGGTTGGTGTACAGGCGACACGCGATGTAGTAGGCGTTGCACTCACGTGCCTCGGCGAAGGTGATGGCTTGCCAGAAAGTGACACCTTAGTCGTTGGGATCGTCGAGCTGCGTGGCCAGCTCCCGGATGCGGGTTTGGTCGGTCTTGAGGACGCGGAGAGGGTTGTGATGATCTTCTGGCGGTGCTGCGACGTAGTGGAGGAAGTCGGGGTGGACCATGTAGTAGAGTGAGGCGGCGATGATGGGGGAGGAGAGAAGCAGCACGATGGCAAAGATGATGGCGAGGTAAGTCCGGTGCGAATGGTGCCCAGCCGGCGCAGGTCTTGAAGGGTGAATATCTATGTTGTCCAGGGCGGCTTCGAGGGAGGCGAGAGTGGCTGACAGCGGTTTTGGGTGTTGGGATTGGTTGCTCTCGGTCGGTTCCAGAAATCGGCCCAGTATGTCGTTCGACCTCCTCACAGCCACAGCATCATTCCTATTATTGACCTTCTCTGTCGGGACGCTGCTCGCCTTTTCCGCCGGAGTAGCCCGCTCCTCAACTCCTTTGCGCCCAGCAATCGAATCCCAATACTGGCCCGCTGGGAGACTATCACGAGAGCTCCCACGCCAGTCGCGTTGTTGTGACTGCTCCGGACCTTCATAGTCTCGCGTTGTTGGAGGTTCTAGCTCTTGATCGAGATCCTGCTCGCACTCAGCCTGCCTGCACTCCTTGGCGGGGCGCAGAATTTGCGGGTACAGCTCGTTCGGCGTGCTTGCTATGCCGTCGCTGGAAGAAGACGAAGCTGTGTCCGGCCGGGTAAAGCGGGTGGAGCAAATAAAGTCATTGTTAAATCCAGGCCAGATGAAGATGCCGGAGGGAGTTGCGGAAGTGGTTTTTCTCGTCTTTCAACCTCCACCAACTGCCATACCTTGCCGCCTGCCCACAAGGCACCCTTTCCAGCCAGCACAGCCCCTTTCCCAACCAAACTCGCACCTGTCCACGCTGCATGCCCCACGGCTGCCCGGTCAACTTCCTTCGAGCGCTCTCCTGCTACTGGCTTGCTCGCACGTGTGGCTTGGTCATTCACATCTCAATGGGATGCATCTCCCATCCTCGCCTGCTTCGCTCTCCTCTCCGTGCTTGGGGCCGTGGTGCCGGCTCTCTTCTGTGGCGTCGCGGCTGTGCTTGGCTGCGCGAGGTCGTCCTTTTTGTACGGCTTCGGGGACTTACTTGAGTGTGACGCTTGCCGTTGCTTCGCGGCCGCCTTGCCCGTTGTATGATCGTGGCTCTGGCTCTTCAATCGTCGGTCGAAGCCGCGCTTGGTCCGATGACTCGCCTTGGATGTGATGCTTGCTCTTGACATGACGCTTGGCGGTCGTTTGATGTTAATGAGGAGGGGGAAGAGAAGATGAGAGAAGTGAATGTCGATGGCGGGCGCGCGTTTGCTTCCCATGCTTGACGTGGCATCGTTGCCGATGCACCGGTCCCGTGTCGTCAATTGCCTGGACCGGCACCTGCACCTGCACTTGCCCGCTCTCGGGTCTCGGTCTTGGTCTTGGTTTCGGTCTCAGGCTCAGTCACAGGGGCTTCACACCATATCTCGCCCATTCAGCTCCTCCATCTTGACCATAGACAACGACTCCGCTCTCCCATCCCGCCCCACCAACGCCGTACTCTTATCGCATCCATCATGAACCTCGCACTGAGCTTGACAATGCATCTTCTCCCACTTCATCCGCTTCTGCTGGAGGATGGACAATGAAGCCACGGTGCCCCAAGAAAGGCTGCTCCGTTCATTCCCTAGAACCGTCGCAACAGCGAATCGAGACACACGCGGCACGCTCCAATGGGAAAGAGTTTGAGATGCCGTGAGTACTTGAGGCAAGACTACAGTACAAGCCTGAATCGGTGGTGTAGTTAGGTTTCATAGTCTGCAAGCGGTGCGAAGACTCACCTCCCACACACGTGACGCACCTGAGACTGGACCCTTCACGGCTGCCACTCTACGCGCCCGTTCGTACTGTCACGCGTCTATGCGTGCTGCTACACGTCTAGCATGCAGGGCAAGATGGAAGGATGAGGACCCCCCAAGCGGCCATTGTTGCCACCACGGAGGGGAAGAGGGGCAAGCGCTTCTAATGCGCTGTGCGGGTATCTTGGGTGCGCTGCCGAGAGCAGGCTGGACTGAGAGCAAGTGGTCAATACGTGAGTCATGTCGAATAGCTGTACGGCAAGTGAACTGACTCTGCAAGACGTTAGGGCCCGTCTTACTGAGATAACGGTTGAGATGGTTTCAAAGTCCCCATTTGAGCTCATGAGGATGGGGAGGCCATGAAGCGAACACGGGCAAACTGCTAGCGCCGGAGAATCATGGTAGGACCGGCGCTGACGGTGCAGCCGCACCTTAGAAGCTGCGTACCATGGAAGCAGATCACGTTGCAGGCTTCAAGGCCGGCTCAGGTCATTGTCCGGCGCAGTAACATAATGAAGAGACTTCCGCCTACCTTCCAGACCTTTGCGCAAGCACGAGCAGAACTAAGCTTCTGGTTGATAATAGTGATGCTTTGCATATGTCGAGTCGGAGAAGAACATCGATAACCAGTGTGTTGGCACAAGGGACGACCTTGTAGATGTCCTCGCCAGACCGAGAGTGAAAGATGCGTTTGAAGCCACCGTGAAGGCGTTGAGGCTAATCGAGATTGAGTGTTTCATCACACTCGATAGCACCCCTGACAAGTAGTCGATGAGAGGGATGTTTATGCCTTCCTTTGTAGTTGCTGAGAACGAGGTTCAACAAGTGAGCACTAGATGAGTGAGTGGCCAGGAGGTCCTCTCGTGGATGGTAGTCCTTCAAGCCACCCGCTCTCTAACAATCGGGTGTCCAGCTTCTAATGCGGGCGATGGGGAGGGGACGGAGCGGAGGCACGTCGATGTTCTACGTCGCCTGAGTCATGTCTTCGACATCATCTGTGGAGTCGCCCAAGACCATGAATCATGCATATCGCTGCATAACAATCACAAACCTGCTTCACAGGTGAACAAGACGCATGAGTCGCTATGCTCGATATAGGCACAACTTCGTACGGAAGGTAGAGTAACAAGAGATGAGACGATCGAGGGTAGACTCCCTCCATGGGTCCAACCTCGAGCGGGCCGTCGCACTCAGCAAACGTTCTAATAGCGCCTACAAGCAAACGCTGCAGAAGCCGCCTTTATTCAGAAGAGCGTGTTCAGGACGACGAAGGCTCGCGACTGCGGCGCAGTCACAGCTACTTTCTACCACTGACAGGCATAGGTCATCAAATGCTAGCGACAAGGTTATCAATGCTGCATTTTAGCTTTATGCTGGCAATCCACGCCTCTGCGCAGTGCACTTGTAGCAAGCTCCGGAATATTGACCACTCCTAACTGCACGCGAAATATGCCTTTTGGCCGACATCTCCCAAAGCAATCTCATCTCATGCTCCATCTCCACGCCGAACCCTTTTGTCTGAACATTCTTGCCGGCTCTCCTTGCAGTCGTGCATGCCGCCGGCGACGTCCTTGACCACGTCCTCAAGCCTTGTCCCGATCATTGCTTGCCCCGTGCGAAACTTGATGCAGATGCACACAGCGGCAACGCGCACGTTAGGAAGTGGTGTAGCGGTGTTGCTGCTTGATGGTGATGCCGTCTCTCCTGTTCTCGTTGGCGGGCGGCGTGAGAACAGCAGCAGAGCAGCTACATAAACTGCCACCTCTGCGGTGATTCTCAGGATGGAGATGCGCAGGACGGCGATGCGTGGGATAACGATGCGCGGGATGCGATGGCTGTAGCAGTGATAATCAAACAGTATGAGTTTGCGCAGTCAGTACGACAACTAAATCCCTACCCGGCACAGCAACACTGCCAGAGTGCAGTAAGGTGCTCACCGTCTCTAAAGCCTTGCAGAGCCATGAGTATGCTCCGCCTCTGCCACAACTATGCTTTGCCTCCTTCACAACTATGCTCTGCCTCTTTCCTAACGGATGATGCGAGGTGTCGCAATCGAGGGGTGTATCTCTGCCCCACGAGCAACCTTCGATCGAACGGAAGCCGCATACCAGTACGTCCTCGGCCTCATCCACGTGGAGCATGCGTGGAATGATGAAAATGCGGCGATGTCAAGCCCAGCAGATTCCATGGTGCCCTGGAAGCGACGTAGGTAGCCGGCTACACAGGCAAGAGACTACATTACATCCGGCTTCGGGGCGTCTCTTGTGGTGCTGTACAAGTGCACTGGCACCGTCCTGCTGAAGCACTTGAACAACACTCGCCCTCTGGAGCATGCCTGCAAAAGTCGTGATCTTTGGTCATGATTCTACAGACCTTGTTATTGGCGTCTACTTCAGCAGACAAGTAACCTTTCGAACCACACTCTGCCACACAGCCCGTTATCGAAGCACCGCAGCGGCGTTTCGAGATTCCGATTGCTGTAGCGCGGCGCCAACGGTGAGCCGCATGGAAGGTGAGATGAAGGAGCTGGGGCAGATGAGCTTCCATCAGCAACTGTTCGTCTCTTAATGCGAAGGTGTAATGGGTGAGTACGCGTTGTTGTATGAGCGGGTGGCTTGAGATCGGCGGTAGATAGTCCAACATACTATTTGGCATTCCCTCTGCGCTTACGGCATAGCTTTCTCCACAGCATGTTCCGCTCATGCTATCTCAGTGATCATTGATATTGCGGTGGATGAGCTTGCTCGCAGTATGGAAGGTTGTACGAGCGTATTGGCTGTAACAGTCGCGCGGAAGGCCAATGGTTCTGAAGGAGGCCTTTTTGACGAGCTCTAGCGAGGTAGCAGCGGAGACTGTGCAAACCGGTGCAGACTCTAACGAGTGGAGACGTTGCCTTGGCCGTTCTTGATCTGTCCAAGGCAGAGGAGAGTCCGAAAACGGAGGAGGATGGGGCGCAGACTGCCAGCATTGTAGTATCTGTCAGAAACGTCGCTTTAGCAGCGGTTATAGCGTATCAAGACTGGAAGCAGAGGTCCGCAATGGCGTCCGCAGCTATCAGCCGCACACTGTGCTCAGAGTCTTGAATGAGGAGGCGGAGCGAGAGTAGCTACAAGCAGGCTCACAGCCTATTGAAAGGTGCATATCAATCATGTCGGCGTGCAGTGCGAATGATCAGCGCAGTGGGTGTGTATAGCTTTTATGACTGTGCCGTCGGATGTTCATAAGCTCAATTATTTCCGCTTGGAGACGCTTCGGCACCGCAAGCGCTTAGAATCTACGCCACAGACCTTGACCACTGCTGCTTATGTACATGCTACTGACGGTTACAAGTATGTCGTGTCGATGTGAGGGTATGAGCAACACAGGTGCTGTGCACCATGTATTGCGTTGTAAAGGAGCGGTGCAGTGTTGGCTGCGACGAGGAGTAGAGCAGGCGGACAGTATCGGTGTCTCGTTCCGGTCACTGCCGTGTGATGACATACGCCAGAGTCGGTCGTTGAGCTTGCATTAGAGAAAGGACAGCCCTCTCTTCGAATGCCGACGATGGCGGTATTGACGTCCTTGGATCCTTGGCAAGTTCACCCAATCTCCGCACCTCGAGCTTGTCTCCAAGCAGAGAATCCTGCTGCGCAGCCGTAACCTGCTAGTTATCGAATGGGCTGCTATGGGTAGCATGAGCCATCCGGCCTTGATTGCATCGCTTCAGTCATCGCTACCGTCCAATCGCTATGTCTGGCTCTTTCCCACCACAAGCCCTGCCGCTTGCAGCGCACTACTGTACTATGCGCCCACGCTTCCCTCCACTCATTGTAGTATCCGCTTGACCCATTCTCCTTCCAGCGGTGCCGGAATCACCACAACAAAGCTGATCACGGGTATGTCCTCCATAACACGGGTATGTCCTCCATATTGTCGCCCTTCAGGAAGTCTGTAGCGTCTTCTTTCGCGTTTCCGCGAGTCTTGCCAGCTACAGCGACTGGACGGTGGTAACAACGAAGCTAATGGTATCACGACCGGACGCGCAAGGCGACGCTTCAACCTGAGCAGGGTAACGTCTCGGCATTGTGTAATCAATGTGCGGTGTACGAGCGTATCGCGATACAGCGGAATATAGACACGACCGTGAACACTGCCTATCATGCGCCACCCTGCTCAGCGTCATCTTTTTTCGCTGGCAACATTGTAGACATAAAACGATGCCGCTTCTGATGCGTTGGGACAGAGACATTGTAGTAGGGGAGGCCACACTACTACAGAAGCCACCCCACCAATGATGCCTCAGGCGTGAGCTTTAGTGTAGTGGGCGCGACTCACCACAAAATTCATGTAAGCTCAGTGGCTTTCTCACTACAAACTTCGGGAAAGCCGGCGTCCGAGCCGCCGTTTCCCATCGCGCTGCCCTACCAATTACATTGCGCTGAAACATTGCCTCCTCCAACCCTACGATTGTTGCGAAATGTAAAAGTGCATGCGCCTAGACGCAACACTATAAGTAGCTGCCTTCTGCACGCATTCACCAGGTTGTGCTTCGCCAATGATCGCCTGACATGCAAGCAGAGCATATGCCGGATGGGGAGCTCGATCGTGCAGTGCTGCTCTACAAAGCCAACCTGAAACCATTGACCGACGATGTAACAATAACTGGCATCGCGCGGGCCCGCCTAGAGCAGTTTCGGGAGTTGTACGTGGTTGCAGAGCGCGAAGGGCGCAAAGGGTGGTTTTGGCAGGTCCTGGGCGAAGATAGCCTCAACGCCATCCGCCAATTGGGCATCGCAGTCATCCGCAGCAAAGACAAGCGGTGCACCCCACTGCTTACGCGCCTGACCCAGAGTGCGTGTCTTGCTCTGACCTACTTACCCTCCACGGAGTATCGCTGCTGATTCATTGACCATTACGGAGCAGGTAGCTGGGCGATTCAGCTGGAGCATGTAGTGGCTTACTTCGGCATCGAAGCATTGCTCAGCCAACGATTCCTCGCCGCGCTACACTCCTTCGCCGAAGTGGCGGACTTGCAAGGCGCGAAACGGTTCATGGATGCAGAGAAGGCGAAGCGTGAAACACGACTCGACCGTGAATGGACGCCGGGCGATGTGGAACGAGCTAAGAAGCAATGGGCTGCGCAGGTGCAGACGGCTCGCCCGACTAAGCGGAGGCGCTTTGTGTGTAGAAGCTCACCGCTTTCGTGATTGAAGAAGCTGACCGAGTTGAGGCCTCACAACTCTCGCCAATCCAAGAAGCTGAGCGAAACGAGGCTGCACTGATTCACGAGGCTTCAGTGACATCGATCCAGCGTACGGCAACACCTGAACAAGCCAATCTGCGACATGACATACAGCATGACGATGGCGGAGCATCTCCTGGTGGATACTCTCCATCGCCCGAACGGTCAATAGAGATTGGCCGCGGCGATGTAGGGCTTGAAACTGACCTCCATGACCCCATCCTGGACTTTGTGCCCTACTCTGACGACGATTCCGGCTTTGGTTCTCACGATCAATCAGCGCCGAGATTGAGTCCAGTACCACTAAGCCGGTTTGACGGTGCGGGTAACCGTGGTGGACCTGCAGAGCAGCACGCCCAGTTCTTTGTACAAAACAAGGACCCAACCAGTAAGCCTACGCAGGTGTTTGCTGAGGCGTGTCCACCACGCAGCCCACAACACGCCCGTCCAACGCCGACAGAGGATTCCAGGGGTGCTGCGGATGGCAGGCCGGGACTCGGTCGGGAGCCGAGGACGGTACGGATCAAGAGAGAGTCGGTCGACGATTTTGGCTACGATCAGAAGGACTCACCTCACATCCAAGCTGTTATATACGATAGCACGTTACAGAGAGCACGGCAAGACGAAGTAGAGGCGCACGACTCTGACCCAGCTAGTAGATCTACCGAGCAACACGACTATAACCGTTTACGTAGGGCAGCATTACGTACTGCAGCTCCGCTCGTAGACACTAGTAGCGAGAAGCAGCGGCCCCAAACTTCGCTTATGGACCCAAGCACAGACGGTATAGAAGCAGCGTTTACGAAAGCGGAGGACGTGGGTATCTATAATTTCAAGGAGACATCATCCGTCGCCACTGCTTCGTCGCCTGCAGAACCCGACGACAAAGACTCCAAGCCAGCAAGCCAGACACGGCCGAGAACGACCTCGCATAGAAGGCACTCCAACCCGCCGGAGGATGCTTCACGACCGCAGTCAGCAGCTGATCAAGCTCCACCCTCTATTATCAGCGCGATCCGCAATGAACGGTCGAGACTATTTTCGCCCCCATCTGGAGAGAATCGTCAAACCACGCAGATTGAAACTCTCTCTGACGACGAGACCGGCGAAGCAGCCGGGAGCAAGCGGTGCGATTCAGACTTGTCCACTGCTCTCGAGACCCTGGGTCCTGGCCGCTGGGTCAATGACATCGCGCTCGAAAGAGCGCTAGACCATTTCAACCCATGTCCGTGGCGCTGCTGGGTCGCTCGAAGCATACCTTTGGTGGATGGGAGTGCACACCGTCCCAACTACAAAAGCCGCATTCCAAGTGCTACAGAAAAGGTTGTCGTGCCCTTCTTCGTCAACGGCAATCACTTCATTATTGCGGAAGCGGACTTAGTCCGGCGGCGCACCTTAGTCTACGACCCGAAGCAAGACTCTAGCTGGCCAGGGCGTTGCGGTCGATATGTCCTCGAATTGTTGGCTCACCGGGGTGTAAAAACCTCCGAGTGGACGACTGCGATGGACGAGTGTCGTATTGCTCAGGAGGACGGAACGAATTGCGCCATCTTCTGCATCATGTGGTTCATGTGCCGAAACACTGGACATTTGCCTTCTGCGGATGTGGATGCCTGGCGTTATGCTGCCCGCATCTCTCTTCATATCGAGCTCTCGACGCTTACCGAGCAAACCCACAACAACCCAGCGGTCGCGGAGTGGGAGAGCGCGCAGTGCGCCCAGATTGTTCGAGCCGTATCCGGACGCCCCATTGATCTCATCGATGTCGCCGTCAAATCGATCCTCAACGCAACCCGAGCCGCCACATCCTTCGTTCAAGGCGCAGACCTAGTCCTGCGGTGTATCGCTTCCGCCATCCCGCTGTTACAAGAAGACGCCGAGCAGTCAGTCAAGGCAGCGAAGCAAGCATACCTGCAGCTCGGTTTCGAAGCCAAGCATCTCGCCTCAATGCCGAGAGCGATAGATGCGCCTCGCTTGCGCCAGCTCGGCCAGCTCGAGGCTCGGATGAGGATTGAGAGGGAGCGAGCTCAAGCTTTTGTGCATGAGAGGCAGGAGGCGCACCGGCAGATGGCTCTCAGGTTGACGGAGGCTACGCAGGAGCTACTAAAGGGTTAATGCGCTTTGTACGTACGATCAGCTTCGTAAGGCTGGACGAGCAGGATGCTCAACAGACGGTGTACGGCAAGTCTACGAAGTTCATCTGTCTTTCTCGTGCTGCATCACAAACCTGACAACGTTGTAGAGCCTACTGCTGCTCCTGGATGAAGGCTCTCTCACTTGACGCTTGCTTCATAGTCCGCCCATAAAGTACTGCATCTCCGAAGAACTCCACAGACCGCGTTCGGGCGAGCCCACGCGACACCAACGCAGGAGCAGGAATGAGCGCCAAGCCTCAGTCATAATGGTACGATGGTCCAATCATTCATACATGTATCCATCAGTCTCGCCCTTCTCGCCAGACTCGTTCCACACTCAGAACCGCGATGCAGCATGGACCACCGGCAGCTTGCTGTACAGCACCAATCATGCAGCACCGCATAAAGCAGCACCGCACAAAGCAGGACCGTATCGTGCGCAGCAGCCAGCAGCTTCGACTGACAGAGAGAGATATATTCGCTCGCCGGGCAGAAAGGAAGTGCTGAAGTGGCGAGGCGAGTCGAGACGGGTCCGTGCCGAGGCGTATCGGCGGCATGTCCAGAACCCTGTGTTTCTTCCTTCTCAATTGCGATTGCTGACGCCTGGACACCGTCCAGTACTACGCCGATATCTGTACGAAGAACGTCTCCGAGAGCAGACCATTAGGTCAATATGAGGCAAGTGCCTGTCAACGGTAGAATGGAGCTTGCCCGCAAAAGAAGGCCCAGCTCATTGCGCCAGACTATAGGCAACCCATTGGGTATTACGCTGGCGCGTCAGGGCTTTAGTAGCAGTCGAGATACCCGCCTGCAGTTAGTCATACTCTGATTGTGGCGATACAATGCCTGCGGGAGCAGTTGTATCGGATTGTAATGTCAACAGACGTTAAGGACCTCCGACCGTCGTTGCCTCAGGCATCAACCAGTGACGAGCCGTACGACATCGAGCACTTTCTCATCCTTCGTGACATATGTTCAATGAGCCACAAGCCGTCCGCTTCCATGCAGTTTTCCAATCGAACGTCCCTCACGGGCCGATTCGATAGAACTGGACACCTTACTGAGCACTGGCATGCGGACTGCACTACCTCCACCAGACACGAGTCTTCAGTCGAAGCAAGCCTGTGTCAAGAGGACGTCTCACTATCAGTCTTCCGTAAGCTGGGCAATTTGTGATCGTCCCGGCTACCTTGCCGTCATGCTGCAGTGATATGCCCTCGCCTTCCTTCTGCACTGTGAAACATCATTGTCAATGATTTTGCGCTGCTTAGCAACGATAGGCTGCGGCGCTCGTACATCCAACCCTTCAGTTTAGCCGTCACAGCATGGTTGATACTGCCCACGGGCTCGGGCCCCTGGGAGGCGCATGGTAGGATGATCTGCAAATGATTATGGATGAAGTGGTCTTTTGCGGTGACGGTGAGTGCAGTCGGCGCAATGGTTGCGGTGCTGTCTTCAGTTGGTATTAGGAGCATTGTGCATTCGGTGCCACCCGCAGCAACCGTTTCTACGGTCAAGATAACAAGGTGTCAACCCGAAAGTTCATAGTATGTGTCTTCGTCACCGTCGAAGTCAAAGCACTGTAGTCAGGTTATCGTGCGTCTGCGATCGATCCTCAGCCCAGCCCCTAGGTGTCCTGAACTGCCGCAGCGGCATTCTCTCTCTGTGTGGTCTCCTGGATTTCTCCTACTGCGGGTTGAGGTGCGCTTGGACTCTTATCATCGCGGAGTTAAGCGAGACTCCGCCGGACTGCTCATTCGCTACTGCGCTCTGTTCCCATCAGAAACGTCGTTGCTGAAGTCGATGCCATAGTCATCCCGAAGCAGGAAGAGAACCAAATCTGCCAAGTGAGCTTCCCGGAACTCTTGATCAAACACCAGGCCACCCGAGCACGCCAGCCCGCGCTCAACGTCAATATCATCAGGCGCTCCGCGGAGCGCAGTCTTCATGTCGATGTCGATGCCGACGTCGAGCAAGGTGCACTAAGCGAAGATGACGAGCGTGCTATCAATGAGTGTACCAATAACGATGACGACGAAGATTCATCGGACCTGGACGAAGAGCGGCGACAGATGCCTTATACGGACACACTGACTGCTCGCATAGATGCGAACGACAAGCTTGTACGGCTTCAGGACGTGTGATGTTCATGGCGATCGTCGCCAGGGCACCGTATCGTGCCGGCTTTTGGCTTGGTCAAAATGCCAAGTTCCAAGAGACGCCGCAGTAGCCATGGCGAAGCATCCGCGATCATTGATTGCATACAACGACGTCAACCGCCAGCAGAGGAGTCGTGATCAAGTTGTCCGCACTATCACCGAGCAACTCAGTATAATGACCTTCTTCATTGCGCCGAGGCCAGGTGTACCGTCAGGAGGGTCGACGAAGGACGTGCTGAAGTACAACGTGCCCATGCGCGCAGAGGACATCATTGACAACATCTACGCAGACAAGAACAGTGCTGCGATGTCGAAGTGTCTAATCGATCAATCCGCTAGCTAGATTTTCGGCGGCGGGGGTGGCGGCATCTTTCGCGCAGCGGCGTCGGAAGCTTGATCAGCAGAGGACCGCAGAAGGCTCTCGCGGTGCTGAGGGTACATCCACCTCGACAGGACCAGAACGCTTTGAGTGGCCGAAAGTTGAACCGTTACGGCCGGAGCGTGCGGAGATCCTGTCGCCAAAGGTGTCGGCGCACGTTGAGGTCTGTATACCAAAGGTACGTACGCCGTACAGAAGGTGATGCTAGAACCTCTCAAGCCGAACTGTGAGAGCAATCTGAAAGGGCGACTGCGGATTGTCGTAGGCGACCAAACGAGCGTTAAGCGCAATCACGGCTCCAGGGCAGAGGCTACCGAGAATGAGCTGGACTTTGACAAGCGTTACTGGTTGCTCGCATCGCCGGCGTATTACCACACCACAGTCAACTACGCCCTCATGCCGCTCCGCAGCTATTGGAGCTCTAACAAAGAAGTCAACAAGCTTGCGTATTGTCTGATCAATGACATCACCTTCCAAGGCTAGGAGTGCACTGGCAACAAGAAGCCGGAGCTTTGCAATATCCTGGGATTATTAACCCACATTTGTTGTGCCAGAATAAGCGCATTATTCGTCTAAGAGCTCGTTGACCGCGGTTTGCTCGATGTGATAGCCCAACGCTGAAGTCAACTCGTATCAGCGCAGTCTAAGACGTAGTGAAGTACCACAATGCAGAGTCATACGTCGAGATCGTGGGAGCCATCCACGAGGACCTCTTCACACCTGTAATATGGCGTGGTAAGGAAGACTGAATACTGGTTGTCTTCGGCGCGCAGTCAATCACTTTGATCGCCTTTACTAGCTCTGATCAGTCCAACTATAGCCGCGAATTAGTATTAATTCGCCAGCTATTGAGCGCGAAGCATGTCCGCCGCTACAATGTGCGATTCTTGCAACCGGTATGCTCATTCCGTCTGGTAAGAAGGGCAAATCTGTCGCTTCTGATGAGATGCAGAGTCCATGATCTTAATGGCTCCCAGGATAGCGCTCGAATCGAAAACTCTTCGCATGACCTGAAGGCTACTTTCCGAAAGATGGCCGTCGACCCCGGGCCGGCTTGTGTGTTGCGCAATGTCTTCGAGTGTGGTACTAGCCGCGTAGTAGGAGTGCTGTGCACACAACCCACAACGCCGGCGTCGATGTACTTCAGCATCAGCGACGAGCTGCACGGTGCTAGCCTTGTAACCGAGCGGCGTGGCGGACGAGGACTCTCGACAAACACTAGCAGAAGGGTATTGAGCCTCTTATGTCGAGGGTGGGTGAGCTTAACACGGGAATGGGATGCTCGCTTGTAGATCCTCGCTGCTGCAGCGATAGCGAGCGTGCTTCAAGGAGCCGATACGGATGAACGCTTCACTCGCGCAGAGCGCGTCCGGTCGAAGAGGGCTGTGGTTGATGCGGGTGCGGACGAGGTCTGTTTTCTGCAAGCGACAGATAGAAGCAGCTTTAAGAAGTTGCTGGAGAAGTTGCTAAAGGATGTCAGAAGCGTGGACTTGACTGGCGTGTGAGCGCACGTAGGTCGAGTGACGGCGACTGAAAGAAGGTGATTATACAGTGGCGCTCTTTTTAGCAACAACATCGTCGCATTTGCAGTATGGGCTGCGGACCGTACCTGTATGTAAGTTCTCGGATTGTTGGAAAAGCCGGTGAGTGAGTGTGAACGTGAGGTTGCCACCAAGCGTGAGCTCCTTCAATGTTCAGCCTCTTCTTCTTCTTTTGTGGTTCTGTGGGCATCAGAATCAGCATCATCAGCCGGCCTCACTTAGGAGCTGTCTACAGTGCACCATCACCACTGCGAATGGGTGGCTTCTTGACTCGCCCGCCACGCCCACGCCTCGCCACCATGACGGATATTGAGGTTGATTTCGGACCCATGATTGACATTGAGGAGGAATCCGCTGCGCTTCATTTGCGCCTTGATTGCCTCCACCAGCGCTCTAAGTCTTCGCCTGCGCTCTCGTCTTTGCCTGCGCTGTCCAAAGGAGAGGATATGCCGTCAGCACGATCATCACCACCAGCGGAACGTTTACGCCCTTTTGCTGCCACCTCTTTGGCCACACTTTGCGCATGGGTGAGCGGCGCGATCAGAGCATCTTCGATGTGCCCAGCTCGGAGGAGCAGGAGAATCCAGAGGCTCTACGTCGTATAGTAGCTGGCCGGAAGCAGGAGCAAGAGCAGTGACGACAACAGCAAGAGTCTTTGCGGCAGCGGAGGCCAGCCGCAAGGTTAGTGGTCCTGTGTACAATGAACGGCTTTTTGGGTATGCATCCCTGGCCTTCAGCTGGGAGGGTAGAGAGGATTGGAGGACTACTAGCAGAGCCGCCCGTTGAGTATGCTACTGCATTGTGCCGAATGCGGACTGCGGTGCAGTGTTGCCGAAGGAGGAGGACGAAGATAACAATAATGATGAAAACGACGATAAGGAGAACGATGATTACCGCGGTCGCTGCGCTGTTCGGCGCAAGCGTGTTTGTAAGCTCGAAAGAGACCAGGGACATGACGGCGCGAAGCAGCGCGGTACGCGCATTCGGAGTAGCTGGCGCAGGCGGAGTCGACAGCGTAGTTGGCGCAGTACATTGTTCTTGAAGCGGCGGTGTTGGTTCGAACATATCTGAGGCCCTCTGATGCCGCCTCCATGGATGGTTGATGTCCCAATAGTATACTACTCTCCACTTTTCTCACTCTTCTACTGTCCCTCTGCGAATGGCTCAAAGGATTGATACTTCTCGTCCAATATCGACGTTAAAGTTGGCGGAGACGATGCAGGACGAGGGAAACCTTGATCTCGTGCACTTCCCAACTTCTTCCTTGGGAAACTCCCTTAGCTCCATCGAAAAGCAACCTCTCCGTCGTGTCACCATTACAGCCGCCTTCGCGCCGCTGTCTCGCATAACTGGTCTCGCGACTAGCCGCAGCCGACATCGAACGCAGCCCGCAGGACCGCGTGGACGACCGCGTGGATAAGCATTAGGTGGGTATGATCCTAACCTCTGCAAACTCCTCATTAGGATTATTTCGACCGTGTGGTATGGGCCACACATTATCACTATGCCGACGCTCTCTCCTTCCTGGCGTGCCTAGTGGTGTGCAGGCAGCACGCCGTGTTGCAGAGGCCGGGCGCTCCGACTCTGGCTCAAGGACATTGCGCAACTGTACCATGATGAGCGTTTGTAACATCGCGAGCAGCTCGGGTAACCAATGCGATGATAGCATTATGACGCTGCGCTTGAGTTTGATGGGACGAGGATCCTGCGACAATGCTTGTGCTCGAGCAGCGTCTTCCGCAGCTTTCTTATTGGCCAACCTCTCCTTGTTCGCTCTCCTTGCAGCCTTCCACGCAGCACAGACCGTTGTAAGACTTGGTACAGTTTTGTAAGTAATTCGACAGTGTGGGCATCTTTCTTCGGCCGTTGCTGCAGTAGAGGCACCTCCATGGAAAGCTGCTCCGCGGTAGATCCCTCCACTTACTGGCTCGATTTGCACGCTATTGAGTTACAGAATCTGCTTGTGAATGAAGAAGGTCAGTAGAACGTGGAAACATGCGCCTTGACGGGAACATCTATTCCGCCTAACTTCGAGTTATGTCTGCAACAGCGGCAAGGCGCAAGCCGATCGTATTGCAGCAACCGGCGTCGTAGTAGGCTTGACACGCAGAGGACATCATTCAAAGTCTGTCTTTCTACCAACGAGCTCTGGATTGTGGAAGCTGCAACAACCGTTTCTGGGCCGCAGGGTTCTGGTGGTATATTTAGTCGTCCTTTCCGAGGTAGTCTTCCAATACAGAGCGATGACAACGACACGTATCAGCACGCAGCCTTCAGTCGTTTTAGACTTGTCGGAAGACCTCTGTGACGTTGCCGTGCGATTCGCGAGCAGCCGCGCGCCATCGCCATCGCCACCGCCAGCCGGGATGAATGCGATCTTACCGAAGATAGTGCCAAATGTGGACAGCAGCGTTTGTGCGGAGTACCCAGCCCTTGGCATTCAACCCAGTTTTGATAGGGGTACGCACATGTGGCGTTAGCGGATGGCGGAAGAAGGTTACTGCAGATATCGCCGTGAACAGTCCTGCTCTTGAGAGATTTGCGTGCCGACTGACAGCGGCAATTTCGACCATTTGTAGGTCCAAAGAGCTTCGAGAGGCGACATGGAAGTGAAGCGCTGCGGGAGGCTCTGAAGAAGGTACGTCTGAGCATGGAAGGGCCACACGTCTGCACAACACCATGGTGGGTCCGCTGCTGGCCATTACTCCCTTTGTTGCCTTGGCCCTCAGCTTTAGCATTGGCACTGAGCTGTTGGTACGGACGGTACACGGATGGCGGGCCTGCTTTGCGTCTTCTCGATGGTGCAGAGGACAGGATCCGAGGGCGCTGCGGAGACTCCATCATCTGCAGCTTGAACGTGTTGCTCTGGCATGCGCCAGCTGGATACGCCAGATCATTGCCTAGACTGTCAACAGAAGAGGTGGAAGCGATTAGCATGCCTCGCTACACCCATACCCTAGAACCTTGACGCAAGAGTCGCACGAGTATTGCGTGGAACGCTGAGATGCTCTTAAAACTGCCTGAAGAGATTGTATGTTCGGTCTCCGCCGTTCCGGATCGTTAGGCAAGCGCTGTATTTGCGCCAGGACATCTTTGTTCTTACAACCAGCCCCAGTTCGAGCACACTTAGCAAGAATGTCATACCATCGTCGTAGATGTAACGGAGGGACCGATAGGTGTGCATCGTTGTAACAGGGTGTGAGTAATAGTTGAGGGAGAAGGAGGGCGGAAGACTCTAAGATGGCGAGGAAGATGTTCTGCTTACTCAAATGCAGAGCGCAACATGGGCTTTACCGTCATCGTGTTGTCGCCCCGAATTGTGTTCGGTAAGAAGCTCGGAGTCCACCTGAAGTTTAAAGGGTGAAAAGGCATCTTGGTTGGTTGCGCAGACGATGATATGTGAGACGAGGCCATAGCCACCGTCATCGCTGGCTTCCACTTCATGGTCACCGCGCTGGGCGTGCTTCTCCCTTGCACCACCGTCGCCATCTCCGGGAAGCTCAACATGGCACAATGAGTGCGGCCGGCACGGTGGATGTATTTGCTGCGGCTGCGACTGCCACTGCCACTGCCACTGCGACTGCGACGGCGACTGTGATTATGATTGCGAATCCGCACCACGCTGTCCTTCCCTTGCGCTGCCATCGATGTCCCATCGCATAAACACATACGCCACCGCTCTGCCGTCGCCTACCTAGCCTGCCTATCCAAGGCGCTGCACAAGGGTTTCCAAAATTGTCGGTGATAGGCGGCTTCCATCACCCCACCGGACCACTGCCACAAACGTCAGCGCCAGTACACAAGGCTGTCGTAGCGACCATGATCATAACGTCGGTCTGCAGCCTGCGGGTCGCTGGAATCTCTGTACCGCACATTCCTGATCATGGGAAGAGACACAACTAGAATACATCTGCACCACATTGCATGCAGCTACCCCGACTTCAACTGCCGCTTGGGGCTGGGAAGACGTAGCGATGCCGCAGATCCTCGCGTCTAGCGCTGGAGATCGACAAGCCATTGCCGGCGGAGCAGGCTCGACGAAGCTGAAGACGTCGCCACGGCGCCGTCCACGAAGCACAGTCTTGGCAAAGCAGGCGCGGCGTTGCTGTTTGGCTTGGACCAACACCGTCTGTCACAACGCAGTACAACGCAGCCCAGTTACCGAGATGGTTCCGCGAGATTGGCGTGAGAATGTACGTCCGAACCCTACGGTCAACGCTTCCGCGGGTGATGATCTGGGGTCTGTTATCGACTTTTGCTTACGTCGCGGAAGCCGCCCTTCTGTAACGCCTTCCTCTGTGTTACTTGAAACACGGTCACTGATTCGGCGAGCCAATTCGTGTCTTGCCGAACCAGCTCCTGAAGCTCCAAGATCTGGGCATGCCCTGGGCGGAACAATGACGGCTCGCCGACAAGGTGCAATTCATCAGCGACATCATCACCGACGATGTTGCGCATTGCGAGACTCCGGCGTGCGGAGAACTTACGGAAGCTAGGATGCGCAGCTTGCTCCGGTGGAGCGATGAGGTGCTGGTACCGTTCGTTTCTGATGCGCTCATAGAGCTCTGGCTTCTCGTTCTCCCTCCCAGCGGTATCAGTGACGGAGCGTGATAATTCTTCGTTCAACGTGCGGATGTTCTCTGACTGCTCACCGCCTTGGCAGTTTGGAAGGCACAAGCTGAATAGTAGTCTGTCCTGTCAGGAAGCCGAAGGCTTGGAGTACTAGACTCTAGGCTTCCCTGTACGTGCAACCAAGAGCACATCAGACCGTGCATAGGTCGGAACATACAGTGTCTCGATATGGGTCGCTTCGGGGGCGAAGTTCCTGCTTGGGTGAAAGAGGTCGACGGGTCTGTACAGTCTACATTGAGTGACCTCGCGTTGGAGGCCCGCTCCTTCGAGAATAACGACCGGCATCGAACACGAGGTCTTGCAATTCGCCTATCGCGAAAGTGTAATCGCGGACGATGCGCTCAACACGCGCTAGGAAGTGCGCTGCACGCTCGTTGATGTTTGCTGGTACCTGCGACAGTGAAGCATCGCCTCTTGACGACTAGGACGTTATCAGAGCTGGCGGCGGTCCGACCGGGCCTTGTTGCGGCTCTCACTATCGACCTCGCTCGTGCTGGCGCCCATGTCGCCAACGAGGCGAAGAATGACAGCCGGACCCCCAGCCGAAGCTGAGAGCGATGACGGTACAGAGGAAGTAAATACTAGAATTCTGCCGTACAACGCTACGAAGTCTGAGGACTTGCCCGACTCCATCATTTACACACCCGATGACATTCTCATCTGCAGAGCACCTACCTGCTTCTGACCAGCAGCCCTTCCAACCGAGGAGGCGGCAGGTCGTCTTCCACAAGCATAAGACCCAGTCACCGGATTCCTCCAGACATCTACGCCGAGGATAGTGATGATGAGGACAGTAGGAAAAGGACAATGAGTTGAGCATGATGAGACGTGGCTGAGGATGACGAGGATGACGACGATGCAAATGACGACGACGGTTAAGCGGCTGCGTGGTGGCGTGGACACGCAAACACCATCACACCTCATAGGATACTGCTGCTCTATCGCGCTACACAAGCATAGTCGAACTCCGCGGCATGCAAGCCTAGCTACCTTGCGCTCGTACCCATGGGCATTCGATGTTCTATAGTACGGGCACCTAGCAGCATGTGACCAGGGCAGATTACTATGGAATGGTGGAGAACCGGAAGAGACACTGGCAAAAAATTGTAAACCGAGTGTTGACGACCCCGTGCCTTGACTTCGACCTTACGACCCGACTCTGGCATTCAACCGCTTGTCATGGCTAGAATCTGCCATCCCTAGGCTCGATCTTGTCCTTAGAACGCACCTTTACGCGGCGAAGTCAATCGAGTTGATGAGCTCGCGAGAAGTTGCTGGACCGCGCCCACCAGTCCACCTTGACGCCTCTGAAGTTGGTGTTGCCGTTCAGAGCGCCAAACAGGCAGTGATGTGCCTCTCGATGGCTAAGGAACCCTTTGATTTCCCCGAGTGGACGAGAAAGAAGCGTCGCTACGACAGACGAGCACTATGCTGCCGACGCCCTTCTCCGTATTCGCTATGAAGCCCGACGATCTCAAGTGACTGCTAGCATCGAAATGCCGCGAGATCGTCGGCTGTAAGCATGGATGCGAGCCAATGTTTGAGTTTCCCTTCCTTGCACGGTTCATTTCTCTTGCTAATAGTCAGAAGTATGCGAAGAGACTGAAGAATGCGGCATAATCGCTAAGAGTCCTGCAATCGGCGTTCGCTGCCGTCGTGACTGCGACGCCGAATAAAAGTTGCCTAGCCCGTATACAGGAGCTGATGTGCAGTCACGCACTTGATCTGCGAACATTCCACCTTACCGAAGTCTCAAACTGCAGGTCCGTTCCAAGATCAGGCTGCGTGTCGCAGCCGCGAAGCAACGCATGAACATTGCACATCATCCTCGACCAGCCTGTCCCATTACTACGTTTGGCCGGTGGTGCGCTTGGCGGATCTGCTGCCTTGTGCATTGCGCCACGGCGAATGCTGAACGGTGAACTCGCAGCTAAGCTGCATCGCGGCTGCCACCGATACAGCGTTCCATACGCCCAACTACCTGAGAGTGGTGTTCGAGTCTATACTGTCTCGCGCCACCCGTTATCGGGCCGTGCCATTCGAGCTCAGCGACATCTCGATACTGAACGCAAAGACGACTTTCCGCATATGCTGCTCCAAGCTAAGTCGGCCGGCAAGAGAACAGCGCGATGCAAGGACTTGATACAGCCATGGTAGACCGGAAACACGTCCAACTCAACACCGCCGACACTCCGGCGCCTACCGTTCCACTCTCAGTGCAGCACAAAGGATTGTCCTGGAGACATGTGTCAAGTGAATACCGCTACGTGTTCCACATTCACTGCTCATAACCATTCATACCGCTAGGCTCGATCACTGCACCGTCTCGGGCTACACTATGCTGCAACAACTATAGGCTAAGCATGGAGACCTTGACAGCTTTCCACCTCGTCCAACATATCCCCCATACGGCACCCTACATCTCTGCTGGGGCCTACACTCACCTGAATGTTCGTTTACGCTTGTGCGCCGGTCGCGGGTTGGGTTTGACCACTCCAGTGCAGAGATACGCTGTCAGCAGTGAATCCAGTGAAAGCTCCATGCCGACGCAGGCGTGAGGAGCCGAGGATGACTTGAGGCTCCACAACGGTGCGTCGCAGAGGTGTCGACCAGTCGGAATTAGACAGCAGTAAGTACTAAGAGTGTAACATCAGCCTGGCACCACTGCGTTCTTGATTTGAGGAGGGGATGGATATGTACCCACTTGTTAGCATCAAATTCGCAACTCTTCCAAGGGTGACGGACGGCCCATGGTCAGAACTTCAACGGCCAGTCTATATCTAATAACGAATGTATATCCACGAAGATCGGCTGAAATGTTTTATACGATTATTCCACACCAAGACCAGAGGAGCTACCATACTCTCAAGATGACTGTCCAAAAGCCTGTCTACACCGTTCAGCCTCTTACATGACTGCAGAACATGCAGATCTAAAGACGCGCTGCAGGCAGGGGGGCCCAAGTCGTCCAATGGAAGACAGCATGCAGCCTTGTTGATAACTATCGGCACCATCCCAGCAATTGCACCATCGCGCCACTGTTCAGGCCCGATGGTGACCCAGATAGCTATACTCTGCCACCCCTGTGAGCTATCCTTACCGTGGGCAATGTGGACCACCCCTTCTCTGCCGACAAGGGCCAGCCGATTGTTGTTGGACAATCAAGCCTTGTGCAAGCGCGCAAACTGCGCACAGCCGACTCACGAGTAAAGCGTACGCATAAAGTCCTTAGCCGCACCTGAGAAGGGCGCGCCGGCTGTCCAAAGGCTACTGGAGCCGTAAGAGGCCATCGACGCAGAGAAGGAGCAGAAGCAGAGCGTAATGAAATGCTTGCGGAGCTGCGTATAGGCGAGAGCCGGGCAGTAAGAGAGACGAGAAGTATGGCGGAGGAGGTCAGCATCAGTGAGGCAACTGCGGGAGTTGTTCAAGTGGAGCCACTCTGAAGCCAATGTGGGTGGGACGTGTTGCGATGCGCTAAAGCCTGTTCGCACCATACGGCGGACATGCCAACGACTTGCCTCAACAGCCGCAGCACCCTCGGGAGGGAGTACAAAATGCAAACTGCTCACGGCGAAGATGAAGAAGCAGAAGGCGTCCACACTCGCCACGCGCCCCTATCTGCTTCACATCGGAGCGGCAGCAGAGGACAACACGTACGCGAACCGCGGACCACAGGAAGTCGTGCTCACATACAGAGGGACCATCAGCCTGTATTCAAGGTTGACAGCCGAGCAAGCAGGTCTGCACCTCCGTTGCTGCCCGCAACGAGCATCGGGAGACTCCTGCTCCTGGTGTCCGAAAGTTGTACCTCGACACTCAAAGCTTGTTTGGGTGATCGTGCTGATGTCCACGTGGCGATCTTGGTGCAAGCTCCTGCGGTCTTACAGCTTCGGAAGGTGGTAGCCATACTAACCGTCGATATAGAGCACGTAGCGAGCGCTAAGCTCATGCGATAACGCGTGCTCTCTTTGATGGCCCAGCACACACGTACCAACAGTACTCGAGGCACGAGATATGAAGCAGGCGATCAACCTCAAGATCTGCTGGCACGCACAAAAGTGACTTAAACCACGCAGCCAGTCGATCTCTGTCAGTGCGGTTCTGTGATGTGTCTCGTATGCAGAGCTAAGAGGCTACCTCGTTCGATGTGTGTTTGTATGAGATTGTGCTCAGAGTGTTGAGCGAATAGGTTTCCATCAGAACGGCGCATGGTTTTGGTTGTCAGTGCGGATGGTTTCCGTCGGACTCCGATGTACTGTATGTGCGGATAGTTTCCGCCCATACCAACCAACCAACACCGCAAGGGTAGTGAAACATCCTCGGGCATGGGACAAAGCGAGTGAACAAATCTCATTCAGCGATGTAGGCAACAAGTCCAACATTCCAGAACCTCTACCGCCACGATTTCCAAAGCCTCCGACCTTTGAACACCCACTATCTCCGCCATCTTCAATGTCTTCTTCACCTTCTCCTTCACTGCCTCCAATCCCTCCAACGTCTGCAACGTCTCCAATATCTCCAATATCTTCGTCAGCTCCGCCAGCTCCACCATCTCCATCATCTCCTCCAGCGCCTTCGCCACATCCACTTCACATGTCCCATCCCTCGGCCGCTTCCCCGTGCTCCGCTCATCACGTACAGCATAAGTCGCTATCTCCCAAACCAACCCAGCTCAATTCACACGCCTCCCAACCTCGGACTTTCATTTATGTTCATTGCTGGTGTTTCACGCGCCGTCAGCGTAGACGGAGAGCGCCAGTGACAAGATCGGCATGTGCACCGACGGCTTCGCGTTTTACACTGCAAGCTTGAATATTGCTTGTCCGACGACGGCGCAGATCCAGCACTGCTTGGGCCACGCACAGAGGTGATTTTGCCGCTAGTTGGTACCTGCCGGCACTTAGCACGCAGCGCCATGGACAAGTAGAGCTGTTCAGCTCGGGCCAGGACCGAAAGACCGAAAGGCAGAGTATCATGGCCGTGTAGATCGTGGCAAGATACTCGCAGAGTGCCATGAGGCGGTTGAGCAGACAATCGCATGTTGCATTTGTCTCCCTTCAGCTCTAGGTTGCCATCGTGTGTACTTCCATAGGAGACAACGTCAGATCGAAGTGTTGACGTCCGCTTACTAACCGTCGCGGACTCGTTGACTCAGCGGCCGAATGATGTTCTCCACGAACCACGCCCTGTACTCTTCGGCGGCCCATTTCAGCAACGCCTGCAAGCCAGTGACCGCCTGATACACTCCGCGATGTTCCGTGGTGTCTGCGAATGTGATCTTGCTCCACAGCGTCGCCTGCTTCTGTTCCACGTTGATCTCCAAGAACCGCACCGTCCAGTCTTCGCCCTGGATGATCACTAGCGGCAACGCAGGTATCGGTGTAGACGGTCTCCCAGCTAGAGATAGCAGCTCGGTCAGCTTCTTCACCTGCGCCAAAGCCCATATATCCAGTTGTAGTATAGCCTCGCTCAAACTCTCGCCAGATCGTTTCGTCTCGAAGCTGACGGCTGGAGGAGCCCATTGTAGGGCAGGGTAATCGGTCTGGCTGAGCGAGTACACACCGATCTGGGCAAGGCGTTGGTAAAGAACAGCGTCGTCGTCGAACTGGACTGTGAAACAGAAGTCCGCTTTCTTCGTGAAAGCCTCGCGCTCCTTCCCAGGCAGTTGTGGCAGAAGTGACGCCGGGGTAATGGCTACCGTGGAGATGTTTTGCCAAGCCGTCCTCGACTTGTCGTGTGACAAGCGCCAAGACAGATCGAGTAACCGACTGTGTACGCTACAGTTCCATTGTGGCTCGCTTACCTGGAGTCGCAGATTGGACTCCGTGTGTTCCACCAAGTCAGCAACGTCACTCTCAGTGGGACAACGGCCAAGAGCCGCCCTCTCTGAAGAAACGAGGTGAGGGCCGCCTGTGACCTCGTCCGTGTGTTGTGCCAAATCTTGGTATGGCTGACCTTCCGTGACAATCCCATTTGCTTGCGCAATGTTTCGGAAAGTCCTTACAAGCTTTTGCACTGCTGAAGACGAGGCTTCGATACGACCTGGTAGAGAGCGGTGTTGGAGCGGCCAGTCCGCTGTCCGTAGGGCGGCCACTTGCTTGGTCGGACTTGCGTTGCGCTTGCGCTTCAGACTGCTGGTAGGCGTACCGACAATCGGTACGTCGTCACCCAATATGCTCGAAGTGGCAGCGGAGGATGAACAGACAGACGGCGCTCGCCCTTCGGACACTCGCATGGGTATGGGGATGTGCGGCGCAGTCCGCGCTCCTGCTCTTGGTGTTTCATCCACGTCATGCTGGATTACTGCGTCACCCGGCGTGTCGTCCGCCATGACGCTATCATGCAGTGCCAACCTCGCGCGCTTGCGGGAAGTCGAGGCGATATCGTCGTCCGTTTGCACGCTCGTTGACTCCTTGCTGCCAAAACCGGGTTGAGGAGGCGCTGCGACCTCGATGACGCTCCACAGCCAGTCGGCGATTGGATTGTCATGGGCCAATGCTTTACGCTTCATAGAGCGTAAGGCGGAGGATCGTCGTGTGTTGTGCTGCAGCTTCAACTGTTCATTATTGATTATCGAACCCACGGAATAGATAGGGTGTGTGTTGTCTGGGCTTGTTGCCGCGGAAACATCAGCCGGCCGCCCCGCCCCAGGTTCGGGGCGCTCGGGTTGTGGGGCTTTGCGGACGAAACGACAACGCTGCGAAGTGACTTGGGGCGGTAGATCGCATGGTATAGGATAGGAGAATCCACGAAGGCACAAACACTCACCCCCCCTCCATTGTATATGTACCTGCTGCAGCTGTATGCCGTGTGTGTGCAAGGGTCCGCTTCCGCTTTCATGCTGTCGCGCATACGAAGCCAAGCGTTTTCGCCTTGGCATACAGTAGCTCGCCCGGCACCTTTACCGGGTTTCTACCGCGTTGCCACCTCCCAGCTGATATTGCCATCTCCCGCATGGCGGCAACCCGCATCCGTCTAACCCAGCAACCTTTGTCCAGATAACAGCCATCATGCACTGCTGCGACCAAGCAGCTTCGCATTCGGCGTCTCTGGCATTCTCCACGGGGTGTTGGCGCGAATGATCAGCATGCGGCAAACGAGCTTGATGCGACACATCATTTCTCAACGACTTGTCCGCGCCTGCATCGGTATCATGCACACTGCAGGCCGGCTTGCAGATACAGGTAATGGCGGGCACAGAAGTGATAGATCATAACGCCACGTCTTTGAGTCTGGTAGTATGAGACGAATGCTAACCGAGAGGGAGGAACTTGTATGTGCGAGTCTAATCCCCTTCGTCTCTGGCATCCGCTCGCAGCATCGCAACCGCTACCTTT
Source organism: Baudoinia panamericana UAMH 10762 (assembly GCF_000338955.1). Classification (NCBI taxonomy): domain Eukaryota; kingdom Fungi; phylum Ascomycota; class Dothideomycetes; order Mycosphaerellales; family Teratosphaeriaceae; genus Baudoinia; species Baudoinia panamericana. Next base: position 6,255 of record NW_006911272.1, on the reverse strand, counting down.
TTTCTCTCTCTCGTTTTCTCAACTTCTTCTTGCACGCCTTCATCTCTGTCTTTGCAGCATTACATTTCCATTTGGCCCAGCAACACCGGGAAGCAATCCTATCTCCTGCCACTCGCAGCAAGGCCCCTTGGACTTTCCCATAAGCAGCTTGTCCGGTACCATGACTAAGCGAAAGGCCAGCAAAGAAGCTGCGAAGCATTCACCAGCAGCGAGTGAAGAGAGCGTGAGCGGCAAGGACACTGCAAAGCGTCGACGTGAAGCCAGTATGGAGCGCACCTGCAAGCCAAGAGCAATCAGTGCCGTCTCCACGAAGGACGCCAATGTTCTCCAAGATCTCCTTCGTTCAGTTGGACGCCTTTGCACGGCACACGAAATCACCTTGACCGAAGAGCTGGAGAACGTTGTCGTACAGAGCCTTGTGAACGATCATGCGGCCGGCACCGAGTTTCCCGAATACCTCCCTGCCCTTGTCGACAGTCTCAAGGCCTGGATTTCACAGCATGTTCCAAGTGTCACGAATGATCCATTGACAGCCACGAAGACGGAAGGTCCGTGCCAGCCTAGCGTACCGTTCGGTGGCAGCGAGCACACTCAACTTGCTGCACGGACGCAGTCTGCATCTGGACCGAGTAGTGTCCAGTGCAGCGTCTCGCAAAGCTTCAGTAGCAGCTCCGCTTACCCTATTCTTGAGATTCCGTTCACGTACAACACACCATACCCAGCCATCGAGCAGCGCCATGATGGCCCCTCGACCATCCCGTCCGTAGCAGCAAACGGAAGCAGCTCAATCACTGCCAAGCCCTCTGACCAGCCCTCGGCATCCCAAACGACGGGTTCTGTCAACGTGTTCACGCCATTGCTGAGCCCGTCTCTCTGGCTTGATCCGCTCTGTCCTATTTGGGAGTCACCTTGTCATGGCAGTCGCGAAGTAAACGGGCTGCCACCGACCGGCGCGCTGCCGGCCATGGACCGGAAGGATTCCTGCGCAATGCTACTCGACACCACTCAGACAAACAACACCGCTCAGACAAACAACACCGCTCACATGTTCGACGCCGCTTACACGCCCAACGCCGCTGACACGTCCCACGCCGCTCACAGCCTGCATGCCGCTTACACGCCCGACGCCGCTCACACACCCGACGCCGCTTACACGCTCGACACCGCTCACACGCTCGACAGCGCTCAGATTCTGGAAACCGCTCACATGTTCGACGCCGCTCAAACGCCTGACACCGCTCAGGTTCTAGACACCGCTCAGGTTCTGTCAGACTGCATCAAGGGACCGTATCAGCAGAGCAGCGAGCATGACAATATAGAGCTGCACACCCAGCATGCGACTGCGACAGTGCATCCAAACGAGCCGAGTGAGCAGTATGGCCATTGGCAGGCGCTGTCTCTACCGTACAGCTGGCGAGGGACAGATGAACCTTTCTTACCCTGTGCTTATGCGTCTTCGCCGAATACTCCTGCCATGTATGAACTTCCGCTGCCACCATGCACTTCTCCTGGAGGCCCTTTGCTGCTGTCGGCCGAAGAAGCCCAGGCGTACCGCCAGCACACCAGACCGCTTTACCTCTCCCGGGTGCAGTCTGCGCCTGAACTCACACCGCGCGTGCCACTACAGATGCCGATCAGCAGCCACGCGGTCCCCACCCAGCATCCTCTGTATTTCAATTTGGTCGGACAGCCTGTGGTTCCCGGGCTGGAGCTCAACCCTTCCTCTGGTCCGGTGACGTCAAGCTTCTAGCACACTGGCTATTTTGTCCACCGACAGTCGGCCTTGCCACAAACAGACCTTCTACTTCGCCGCCGGCGGCCCCAACTTCTCACGGTCAATGATAGACAGCGAGGGGGTGCCGAGTTCTCGGACAAGTTCCATCTGCCAAGGATATAGCATTACTCCCGGTCAGCGAGCATCGAAGACTGAGGGCGCACTGCAGAGACTGTGTACCATTTCGATATCGCGAAGCATTTACACGTATGTGATAGAGGTATCTGTGACAGTCCCTGGCAGCTCGGAGACCTAGGATCCTTGAGAAGAATAGATAGGCGTTGTTGACAACAATGGTGCAACCAACTTTGACGCCAATTGTACGCACTAGTAAGCCACCATCTTCTCACCCGAAATTGCGCTCTGATCGACCTCCGGTGCTCCACCTAGTTCTCACGCATGTTCGCCGTCGTGTCTACAAACCCACGCCTTAGTCACGCAACATCACATGCAGTAGAGTCATGCTCGCACTCTCGCCGATTTTCTGAACATCATCTTCTGCAGCATTCTCTAGTAGACGACACTGGACCCTGTAGCGATCCCACCACATCTCGCTCGCAGGACATGAGACAGCGGTCCCAAGACTGAAGAGCCAGGCTCGGAGCCAGCCCCCATTGTCAGTACCATTCGCACATTGCATGGTGAAGTAGACTGCACCGTTCGCCGGCCATACTGTCACTACGAAGCATGCAAGTGTCAAGGCGCAGCGATAAACATCCTGGCTAAGATGACAAGCAGACCTTTGGGTCTAACTGAGGCCTCACAATGCGGTGAGCGCATGTCGATGCCATGGAGCAGGGAGCTGATGTTGGTGCGTCATTCCTGCTATCAGCTACGTTCCCCACTGATGAACTTAGCTTCCACGCTGTGAATAATGATTCACAATCGAATGAGCTTGTGGCAGAGGGTTTGTGGGAGCGGGAGATGACGAGAAGGAGAACGTTGGTGTAGATACCGTAGGCATTACCAACCTCCGTCGTCCAGAAGTCCATTCGGCATCCTTCTTCAGTGTTAACCGTACAGTAGCCTACAGAACAGTCTACGCGAGAGTGACTGCCGGTATCGCAAGCGCTACAGCCGGCAGCGGTAATCTACTGACATAGAAGTGAATTAAGTGCTTTATGGAATCCGTCACTTCCTCCTATGATCTTACGCAACCTAGCAATAAATAAGACATATATTAGGTATTAGGTTCGAAAACTTGCCTCTCTACGCCTATCGACATTATCTAGGGTTAGGGTTTCTATATTAGTAACAAGCGAGGCTTATCTCGTTCCTATAATAAAGGAATTTACGACCTGCCTAAAAGAGAGTAACGGGTTATTATAGGGCTATTTAGGATATATCGAAATACTACCTAACCTCCTCGAATATCCCGCTCGTCTCTAGTAGACCTTCCTAACTCTAATATATATACCGGTCGGTAGACAGCTTATACTCGAGTATATATTATCCCTTATCTAGAATATAGCTCTTAGAGATATATCCTTATAAGTCCGCCTAAGAGATCTAGAGTTACTATATAGCCTTAGTCTTTATAAGAGTATATTTACCTACTACTACTCTATAGAATTACTAGGTTCTCTATCTACTATTATAATATACTTATAGTCGCTATATTAAACTTCTTTAAGAGATTATAGAGTTTTATATATTTTTATAGCTATTTACTATACTAGAGGACTTAAGGTCTACTAGAGGGGAGTTATATTATACTCTCGCTATAGGCCTCTTAGAGTCTTCGCTAGATATATATATAGAGTTACTATTCTATATTATACTATATAGATATATTACTTCGTAGTAGTAGATAGTCGAGTTTACTATTTAGTAAATTCGATATATTTAGTATATCCTTCCGGCTATAGATATAAGGTTTAGCCTTATTTTTAAAATATAGATATAAGGCTTCGTAGCTAGTCTTAGAGATATATATTAATATAATACTTCGTAGTAGTAACTCGTATTAAGAGTAGTAGATTTAGGCTTTATAGCCGAGCTAGATACTTTATAGTATAGTAGCTATAGTAGATATAAGGCTTCGTAGTAGTTAGTCTTATAACGAGAGGAGGCCGACGAGTATATATATTATAGTAGAGAGTCTATAACTATAGTAGATATAAGGCTTTATAGCTAATAGTCTTATAACGAGAGAAGGCCGATAAGTATATATATCGTAGTAGAGAGTCTATAACTATAGTAGATATAAGGCTTCGTAGCTAGTAGTCTTATAATAAGAAGAGGCCGATAAGTATATATATTATAGCGAAGGGTCTAGTTTATAGTCTTCTTAGACTAAGCTTAGAAGTAGAGATTAAGAGCGAATATAGGAATAGGAACTATAGCTAATTACTTGTCGGAAATATTACTATCTATATACTTATTACTCTAGACTATAGCTAGATTAGCCTATATATATCGAAGTACGTTATAAGTACGACCTTACTACTTATCGTTTAATAAGAAGTCTATATCTATAAATAAGCCTTAAATACCGAGTATCTTTTACTATATCTATTTACGAGCTCGGTCCTACTAAGATAGCTAGCGAACTAAACTATAGTATCTATATTCTTCGTCCCTCTAGCGGAAAGGATAAGATATAGTAGTATACTTATAGCTTAAGTAGAAATACTAGACTCCTTATCGATACTAGAAGAATATATTCTATATATAGACTAGTACCTATAGTATATAGTCTATATTAGCTATACCTTTCCTAATCCGGCTTTCCTATAGTATATAGGAGGCTAATAGAGTCTATCGAGTATAGCGTACTAGTCTAGTAGTAAGGTATTTCTACTAGAAGCAGTATAGAGAGATTCTATCTAGTATATTTACTTCGGTCTTAGCTTTCTATAAAGCAAGTAATTTGCTCTCTTATAAGCCCCTTCGGAATCTACTACTACCTAGCGCCGGGCGAAAGAGTAGCTAATAGAGAGAATTAGCAGGATCGGTATACTATAGATTAAACAAAAAAGTTATATATAGTATTTTAAATTAGTACTTAAGTATAGAGAGGCCGAGGAGATTCTACGCTAGTTACTAGCTATATTTACTACCTACTATCTACTATATTAGCTCCTTCTACTTCGCTCTAGCTCCCTTCTACTATAAAGTATCTAAGACTGCCTAAGCCTATATTAGTAGTACTCTATACTCTAGAATCGGCGCGAGATATTTGTAGAATACTTATAGTTAGTTCGTAACCCTCTAGGTTCTAGAGTATCTCACTATAAATTCTACTCGGGCAGTCGCGCGATCTAGTTATAAGGCGAGGAGTACTTCGAAATTAATACTATATAGTATTATTAGAAAGCCTAGATATCGATACTTAGATATATATAGGATTATCTACTTATACTAATTAACTAGCTAGGTTATAGTAGTACTCGAGATATAGCCGTATTTAGAGATATTAACTTAGATTCTATTCTATATATACTATACTTCGACCTTGCCTAGTATAATCGGGATATCTATCTAGTCGCTATATAGTAGCGCTCTATTATCTATATAGAAGACTCTACTAGGCAGATATATTATATCTATATTTAGGTTCTAGAGTAGGTCGTTAATAAGAACGTTCTATAGAAAAAGTAATAGTAGTAATCCCTATAGGATATCTCTCGTATATAGGAACTACTAGGATACGCCTCCGTTCGCTAATACTCGCGAGTAGGTATTCTATTATAATATATCGAGTAAGTATATTAAGTCCTCCGAATACCTCTATTTATATAAGGCCTTATAGAGAAGGTAATAGTCGACTATATTAAATACTATAGTAAAGTCGAGAAATACTATACTAGTATATAACTCTTACTATAGTATAGTATAGATAAGTATAGCTAGAGTTAACGTCGAGTAGTTAGCTCGAAATCCTGCCTATATCGAGTAGAGGTAGAGACCTAGAAGTATAGTTAAGCGCTCTAAGATATAACTCTCGAAGATCTTCCGGAAGATATATATTACTATAATAGGGCATACGTTCTAGATTGTTTTAGTCTCGTTAGGGTCCTTTATAATTAGGGTTATATCGGTTAAATTCTAAGCTTTAAGTATTCGCTAATAGAAGAGATAGGTATTATATAGGATAGTTAAGAGCGCTATAAACGACGTCTTCTATAGCGCTTTTAGAGCTCGGATATAGATACTATCGGCTCTATATACTTTAGATATATCTTGTCTATTAATAGCTCGATATATCTTCTTTAAAGTAAAGGCCGGAAGAGGCTATTAATCTATATCGAGCCTATTATCTAGTAAGGAGTCGGGTTTCTAGAGAGTAAGGTATCTTACCTCTAGTATATCCGCTACCTTATCTAGAGTACTCCGCGTCGGGTCGTTACTATATAGTAGCCTAGGGTTAGGGTTAGGGTTAGGGTTAGGGTTAGGGTTAGGGTTAGGGTTAGGGTTAGGGTTAGGGTTAGGGTTAGGGTTAGGGTTAGGGTTAGGGTTAGGGTTAGGGTTAGGGTTCC